>NC_080471.1:6331307-6506307 GCF_030265055.1 Doryrhamphus excisus
GCCACTCCAACACACTCCAGATATCATCAGATGTCCTCAGCAATAAAAATGATCAACAAAAAAAGCAGATGAATGTGGCCAATACAACTAAACACCCCCCCCATGCTTTTCCACATTTTGGAATGCTGTGGAGCTCCACATCCACCAGCGGGGGGTGCTGTGGTAAAGACGTCAGCAACTGTTTTGCTCTCCGCACCAGCAGAGTGTCCGCTGAGGACCGGGCCCCTGCCAAAAACCATTAGCGTTCTCATCTCTGTTCCACGCCGACATGTAAGAGCGGCATTCACGCCTTGCCGGGATGCCCTCAGAAGATGAGCTCAGACCCGTGGTGGCGCAAATGCGGCAGAGTGACTAAAAAAGGTGATGGAAGCAGAGCGTAAAAAAAGAGGAGGATGACTCGAAGCGGAGGTCTTTTGATCTACACTAAAACCTTATTTGCATCCCCCCAGCCCCCCCAACCACTCCCTGAGCCTGCAGCGGGGCCGCCATAGCACAAAGAAAAAGTTCAACATCCCTTTTATGGCTGCCGGAGGCCCCCACTGTGGGAGTGGGTTTTCCTTTGCGTTTGTACGCCGTGAACAAGCTGCAGTGAGGGCTTTGAAAGGATGGCTTCTTTTTTGGCAGGGGATCAGTGGCAGAGCCAGGACGGTGCACTGCAGGGGGGCAGGGGGATGCCGCACTGCCAACCACATCATGCCCATGTCTCGCACCTCGCTCAAGGTAACCCTGGGAACAAGCTGGTGTGACCTCAGGCTGCACGCCACCTGTGCCCTTTCTCATTAGTATGCGTGGGTTTTCTTGGACCTGACAGTTGGTGCAGACCTCGTGTTGACTTTATGCAGGTGAGGTCCATTGCAAATTCGTCACACTGCAAAAAACTGAACGGATCTATCAGTGAACTTTGTACGCGGCAGACAGCATCTGGGGGACGGAGGAAGCCGCTTGAGGCTTGTAAAAAATAGTCCTTTTCACAAGGAAATGTAAAATTGTGCATCAGCAGCAGCCACTATTGATCCACCTGTGCCTTTTACACAGACCCCAGCAAGGAAGGATTGCACAATACGTATAAACTCGGGCTGTCAAAGTTAACGGAAGTTTCTTTTAATGCACGATTAACGTGCACATGTTGTGTTTGACCCTCAGCCCACACCATAGTTTCAGCAAACACAGTGGCGACTGTCCACAAGCGGGAACAAATATTGGGCAGAAGTGGATGGGTGGAAGGGAAGTGGACTAGGGTATTTTGATGGGTAAATTTAGCTTCAAAGACCCGGCAGATGGCCAAAATGTATTTGTATCTACTTTGGCTGGGATTTGAGTTGTCACGGATTACGTCGCCTACTGAAGAGAAGCAAGAAGTTACAGGAGTACCGTGGAGTGCTTCCTTTTTTGCATGTTTGTCACACTGAAATGTTTCAGGTCATCAAACAAATCGAAATGTTAGTCAATGACAACACAACTGAACACAAAACGCTGGTTATAAATGAGACTTTTTATTATTAAGGGAGAAAAAAACATCCAAAGCTTCATGGCCATGTGTGAAAAAGTAAATGCCCCCACATCTAATAACTGGTTAACACATTGCAGCAACTGCAATAAAGCATTTGTGATAACTAGCAAGGAGCGCTGTCAGGGATTTTGATCTTTGCAGAATTGTTGTCATATTGGAGGCTTTTCCAGCATGAAGCACCTTTTTAAGGACATGCCACAGCATCTCATTAGGATTCAGATCAGGACTTTGACTAGGCCACTCCAAAGTCCTCGTTTTGGTTTTCTTCAGCCATTCAGAGGTGGACTTGCTGGTGTGTTTTGGATCATTGTCCTGCTGCAGAACCCAAGTTGGTTTCAGCTTGAGGTCACCAACAGATGGCCGGATATTCTCCTTCAGGATGTTTTGGTAGACATCAGAATTCATGGTTCCATTTATCACAGCAAGTCCAGGTCCTGAAGCAGCAAAACAGCTCCCGACCATCATACTACCACCACCATATTTTACTCTTGGTATGATTTTCTGAAATGTGTTACTTTTACACCAGATAAAAACCTGCATTTTGTATTCGGTTGTGTTACCATTGAGTCATATTTCAATTTGTGTAGAAAAGTGCAAAAATAAAATCACAAAGAAAGCAACACATTGTCACACCATTATATTTCTTATGTATTGTCTGAAACTATGACAGGAACAACATCAAATTAAAAGCAAGAAGTGAATCCAGAACCAGCATCCACCAATACGAGCCTGGACTTTTTTTCCTGGACTTTGTTTTTCACAGAGGTTGAGTAGCACAAATAGACACATTATCACTCCATAATCAAATCTTACATTTTTGCATTCCCACATAGTATCAACATTTGGGATCAAATATGAGGTGAAAGACAAAACAAAAACACAGTATCATAGTCTGTAGCAATTATGGGAGAAGGTGTGAGAAGGTGCATTCAAGAACTGAATAAAATGGTAACAATTGCAGCTCAAATTAAACATTTCCTGACAAACAGTTGTTGTCCCACCTCTGATCCTGCCTGCAAATGTGGAATATTGGTGGGACTACTTCATCCACCCATCCGTCAGTACTGCTTATACATAAATGAAGTAAAAGGCAGAAACATACCAGGTTTTACAGGCAAAGTACTTGAAGTAGAGCACAGAAATGCCATCTTTTTTTCCCAATTTTGGGAAGGATGTATTGCTAATATCCTGCTGATCCCAAGACCTGATGTCATAATTGTTGATTCTAAGTATTTTGTATGTTAGATACTATTAAGAATGGGGTAGTTTCTAGAGAGTTTTTAGGGTACTTTTAGAGATGGAACACCATGGAAATATTCCAGTCAGGTATAATGGACACACAAGCAGGATCAAATCTAGCAAACTCTTGGCAGTGCACCTCCAGCTTTTTTGAAATGGTGTATTCAGGTACATCACGTAACTCCAGGGACACAAGTTGCTGCTACATTCAGGGACAAATCACAGAAAACACAGCCACACATGCACATGCAGCCCAAAGTAGGTGATATTTACAAAAGCAAGCACTTGTTGCTCATACAACAATGTTACCAAATGTTGTACTTCTAACAGATATCAAAGTTAAACCTTGGCACGGATACTGCTTCATCATGATTGTTCAACTTTGCCCTTCTATTTGCTATGAAGTTAATAGACTTAAGACTTAAACCATCCTGAGTGGACAAAAAAGTGAGGCTAAATGTCCATTGGAATGAAACGTATTGAAAGGGAAGGATGCCAACCACAGAGTGGAATAAAAGATATGTAGGATGATATCTTATCTATCGGTTTGTTTGTTTCTTTCGGCTTTTTCCTGATTTCGGAGTCACCACAGCGGATCTTTTGATCCGAATACGAATTTTGGCTTGAGCACTTTATATTCCGGATGCCCTTCCTGAGGAATACCAATGATGCTTACTAGTGGAGATTCAAATCCAGGGCGTTTATAACTTATCCATCGGTGCTTTATCCTAATATCACCATGCAAAATACACACTTGGTGCTCTGTGGTAGCCGTTTTAGCTGAAATTTTGGACTGAAATGATGGAAAATCTCTTTTTTCAACTTTCTCCCAACTGACCAAAGTTCTCGCCTTTTCCAAACAGTTTCTCTCGTCTCATTCTGACACGGTTGTAAAGCAAACCGCTTTGCCCTGTCAGGTTACGATACACCTGTAGATAAGCGGAGTAAGTCGGCATCCCTCAGGGCAGCAGTGGAGCAACATTAAAACCTTTGGTGTATTTATTCATAATTTGTCACATAAGATGGATTACTCCGCCCGACAGTCCTCCAGGCTGCGTGCGGCACGTCAACGCAGCATGTTAACCAACATTATTAACAGCCGCCTCTGGGTCAACAGCAATCAACCTGTTACCTGCCTCGTGTCATATCAGAAGGCAAAAGCCTGCCAGTGGCGGCTCCCCGGGTGCTGTAATCCACGTGAAGGCTATTTGCATTTTAATGTGACTGTCAAATTGGGAAGAAGCTGGTTTTGGGGGTGGGGGGGGGGGGGGGGTGTGTTTGTGTGTGAAACCAGGCCAGTGTGACCGCCTCCGGGGAGTGTGATGGGCTTTACAAACGTTCTGTTTCTTGCAAAATCCCATTCCTGCCATTTTATAACATCATTACCAGCCCAAATCAGCCCCTAATTAGACGGTGTTATTTAATTAAGACGGCACACACATTAATCAGGACTAATTTGGAGGGAGGGGGTGCTGAGCCGCAGTATGTGGCTGTGCTGGGAATGAAGGTGGCAGCTCTTGTGAGACCAAGACACTGAAAACTGGCAAAGCACTTCAGATTTAAACTGGCCAGGTATTATGTAGTGGTTCACACAGCTGGAAGGGATCACTTCCTGGTCACTCTGTGATTGACTGGCGCCTGGTCCAGTGGGCCTGCTAGGATAGACTACAGCACCTATCATGAAAATGCTTGAATGAACATTTAAAGTGGGGGGAGGGATATGTCTATGGGGGGGGGGGGGGGGGGGTGTTTGACAACAGCGATACCCTCAACAGGATTAGAAGCCACCATGGTATTTGCCGTTAGCTGTGATCCTTTGTGTGCACACATGCTGTTCATGCGCTAAGCCGGGCTAATGCACAGGCTAATGGATTTAAATGGCTGAATAAATAGGATGTTGCCGTATGTGGATCCAGCCTGTTGTATGCTGTCATACGCATGCTTCTCTGATCCCTGCGTCCTCTGCGTGAAGCTCTAATCCAAATCTCGCGACTGCAGGAATTATGGCCTTAATAAGACGCAAAGAGATTGTAATCATAAAGCCACAATGTCAGAAGGAAGAAGGCGGGACTTTGCCAGAGGAGACTGCAGTTTATTGTTTCAGTGCTGGATTCTTTTAGTTCTAACTGTTCCATTATAGCTTTATAGTAACGATGTTTTACCCTTGAACCGTTTTCCTCTTGGCTAACTTCAATGAATAACCTGAGCAGCCCCTTCATTTTGACTCAATGGCACTGAGGCAGGAGAGATGGTGTGACATAAACCACTGCAGGTCATTCTCGATTTGAGCAGATTTGGGTTATAATATACGCGGCTAAAAAGTATAGGCATACACACAAAGTAGAGGTAACATTATGTTACCCTTAGCGCTGGACAGTATTATCCTCCACCGTCTCCATCCACTTCATCGTTGGCGTCAGTCACCTCTGGGATTGGTGATAGTCATGATGTGTCCTCATTCCTTCACCGGCCGTTGCCCCCAATAGGTTGTGTTGGAAATGTTTTAGAAGACATGCTAGCGTACATGTTCTACACGTAGCCTCAAAGTTTTAGGCAGCGTCCATACAGAAACGTTCCTGGAATTTTTCCATCCACCAGGGCTCAAATTAATAAAAAGTTGCATCCGGATGGGAACAAATCGCTGGGTCAAAAGGATGCAATACACAAGGCACACACACGGAACCACATGACTGGAGAAGAGAAGAAGAAAGAACGTATGTGTATAAGTCTGCCATCTTCCGCTTTCCAAGGCTGGTTCAGACTCCCGACCAAGTGGAATTTCTTCTGTGAGTCATTTTGGAGTTGAAGTCAAAATATGAAAAGAATGTCGACCGGTGTGAGTCATGCCATTTCATTTATTATATTTGCTTGTCTTCAAAGCTCACTTCTAGTCATATTACTTCGACGGGGTGGCGATCCCGTCAACATGAAAGGTCTCTGACATGATTCTCAACTTTGCTTCAATACATATTGTTTGTAATATCTTCTACATTGTTTGATTTTTGAAAGCCTCATTTGTGGAAGTGATGCCATACATGGCGGCGTACGAGACAGAGGATGTTTACTGGGATTATAATGAAGATTTGAGCAATGTGTCAATCATTTTCAAAGAGGAAGAAACATTTGCAGATGAAAGAGAACTGGCAGAACATTGGATTTTGGCCTTAAGAAAATCAGGCTTGCAGGCAACTCACATAGAGGGGGCTCCCTGGAGCCCCATGGTGACCACAGGCTCCCTGGGGTCACCAACATACATGGTGTACCCTGGGCTAGATAATATGAAATGGGAACCATCAAATTTTGACAAAAACATATTTGACTTACTTACCTTACGTAGTTAAGCAATGATGGCCTTCGCCAAACCTCAGACCACAGATACCTTAGCCCAAGCATCCACAATCCATTCGCATATGGGGGCGTAACTCGCCCGGCACTGGCCTCCAGTCGTAGTAAAGGTGTGTTTGCCGTATTTCATCCATCGCTCTCACGCCTCTTGCAACTTCACATTGAATGCCCTGTTTACACTAATGTCCAGCGGTTGGAGTTCTTTTGCTAATCAAGCTCAGAATTAATTTGCTTTACTTGGTTTTTCACAGTAGCGGAGAGATGGGCGCACTGTCCATTTTTGAGAAAATTGAAGTGGGCCTTATAATGCGGAAAATACGATACTCTATAGTGAAAAATATACTGAACCAATTCGACGATCTACTTCGAGAAGCGTTTCTTCTTCTGTTTAGCTGAGAAGTGTAACCCCGATTACGTCACTTCTGCAAGCTAATTCATGGATAGTGCCATCATTTTTGCAAATGTATAGTTGGCTTTCAAAAATGTAGAATAGGGATTGTGCTGCCCTTAAGGCAATTTTCCGAATGAATAAGTTAATGGGTTTGAATAAGCAATGCTAAGGGTGTGTATTTTGCTAAAAATGATTACAAGTTGTTTAGATAAGTAATTCATGGTTTATACAAACTTCGATTAAAAAATTGTATCGCTGGGGACCACTTCCGGTTTCCGGGGATGCGCTTCCGGTTCACTTCCGGATGTCGCCGGGGAGCGGATCGCTCATGGAGACTGCACGGGAACGTGGTGGATGCCACCCACGTTGAGTTGTCAAGCGGGAATGCCGTGAGTTTGACTGTATTGTGGTTTATTTTGATATATTTGGATATTGGTTGGTGTGATTGATTGGGCTTGGGGCATTTGATAATGTAGCAGCCGCTCAAGATGTTGAGATGCACTTTTTCTGTTGCAGTTTTCACCACCACCACACACACACACACACACACACAGACATATCTGTGAAGGAAGACAGTTAAACATTGCAGTGGAACTCCAGGGTCTTCATTTGTGGTTTGGTGTCACCAACACTACAAGGTTAGTTTGGATTTATTGACATGAAATTGTATGACATTAATAATATAATCATTCCCTATCCCTATCCGAATGTAGTTTGGCTTAGTTACTGGAGCCATTGAAGAAAAGTTCATCACATACACAGAAATGCACAGGCGACAATATGGAGGAATACGGTGGGGAACAGATAGACATCTGATGTTTTTGAGGAGGCATTTTTGTGATGCAAATGTATTACTATATTGAATACATATTGTCTTGACAAGACAAACGCTTAACTGGCCCCAGCAACATAGCAGAAATGTTCCTCATCACTGAAATCCAACCAGAACTTGACTTACTTTTCTACCCATCAGTGCTAATAAGACATTTTATCCCAAGCTGACCATAATTAGTATTTTTTCAGTCTGGATTGATGATTGGGGCGTGTCCTGTCATGTTGTCAACTTCCAAGAAGCATCTGTGTGCCTCACTGATGATGCACAAGAGTGTGCTTCATTCACCAATGGAAAATGTCAGGAGGATTAATGCATACTTCAGCCCACAACCGAATGTAAGGCGTTGACTTTTGGCCCCTTGTGTGATTGACACAGGGTTGATTTGTCACTTCTGCCCGAGAGGAACTTTTTTACCCGGGTAGATTTTAGTCGAACCATACAGGGGGTTCTTGAAACTACTAGGGTAAATATGAAAGTTCCCCAAAAAGGTACTAATACGTAACGCCTGGACAGTGTTGGTCACTAAACCATAAATCATTGCTTGATGGCGGCCATGTTTTTTTAAACAATTTCAAATTTTACAGACTAATTTTGCGTTCAGCCTGTTTAATGTCGCCATAAAATGACAGTGGGTGTTTTTGAAGTGCGCATTGATCCGTGTGGAAAAATTTCAAGCCTAGCCGCCTCAAGGGGGGCAAACTTTTGGCGGGTTTAATAACAGCGCCACCATGTGATGTATTTGTCAGAAAAATAACAGCAAAATAATAGCACAGTAGGGGTGCACGTTATGACACATTTTCACCCTTTTTTGTGCAACGGTTTGGGAAACAGGAAAAATATTATTTTAAAATATCACTGGGAGTAAAGCTCTTAGTTCAGATGAATTCATCTGGCTTGGTCTTGCTAAATGTCTTGCCACACACACACACACACACATTACGCAGGAAGCACATCTCCGTCTGTCTCTCACACCCCTACACGTTCCTACCACTCCTACCTATCGCACACAATTGCTTGTTACATATTAACAATGGCGTAGGGCATTAGTTTCTTTGGTGATTTATTGCATCCGGGAATACGTGCCGTTACTCGAGGCTGTGAGGTGACGCATTTCGTCCCTCTTTGTATCATCCCGGCGCTGCTTTCTTGGGATGGAGGTGGGTGTGTCCACTTCATACTGTAAGCCACTCCCACACAGGAGCAAACAATAACGATCATAACCTTGACGCCTGCTCGTGTTAACTGTTGTTCTAATAGTTTTATATTTTGAAGGTGTGTGAGCTATTGCTTTAATGTTCCTATTTTGGTTCCGTTCTACACTTGGTGACATACGCCCTCGGTCTTCGGTTGCCTTGAGCGATGTTGCTGCTGAAGTGAAGCGTTATGTTCAATTGGTAACCGCCGCTCAGTGCGGTGTACCGTCGCAATCGTAGAAAGTTGTGCCATTTATGGAAGCCGCATCGGCAACAGCAGCAGCACGAGGTCACCACCGTGGTCACGGTCACTGGCCATCCGACGGTGAAAACACGTCCATAAAACTCAAAAGTGGTTGATAATATTGGAATGGAAATCAAAAGGCTTTGATGACTCATAGGACAGAAAGCTCTTAGTATTATTGTACTGCTCTGTGCCAACCCTCAAAGTCCTTGAGTCCTTACAGTCTAATAAAATGGAGAAATTCAACTAAGACATGCCTTCAGGGATCTTAAATGGTCTTCTGGTCTTAGGACAAGACACAAAACGTAGACTGAACCTAATAGCACTTTTGTGCAACTGATAAGCAATTCCAGTAACAAATGTCAATAAAATGCAAATGTTGTACAGTCTTAGGAGAGTAACTGTTGTTCATTTGGTATTGGTGTCTCCTTCGTGTTTCACTTTCAAATTGCACAGACTGACTTCGGGGTACAGACTTACGGCACTGACTTCACAAGTTCAGATTGGAAGACCGGCATTTGAGAATAGGAGTACGAGAATACAAGTTCCTTGATGACTAACACCAAAAGATCTTGGGTAATTTAGGTTACAGAGATGACTTAACAACAAAAGGGAATGCAAAACTGAAGGTTAAACTGGTCACCACCCATGAATTCTTTTGGTCAAAGCAATTCAAATATCTGGACTTTGCACCAGAGAAAAAACGGACAATAGTTTCAAGTATAGCCAAGTACATCAGTAATTGCTTCGAGCAGGATGTCATGTTTCCCAAATACGCAAGAACTGTCAAACATTCAGCCTGTGACAGCTTGCTCATTACAATAAAGTCGTCAACTTTATTCTAACGCCAGACGAGGCCTTCTTCAGAAACATTCCCCCATCCATCCATCCATCCAACCGGAGGGACGTGAAAGTTCGTAATGATTGACGACGTTGGCCAAACAGGAAGGAGGAGCCAGACACTTTATTGCTACAAATAAATTTGAGTATCAAACGGCGCTTCTGTCCGTGCTCATAACTCCAGATGCCAGTAGCCTCCACGGTGCATGCTAATTGCTTCCACGCAAGACTTTGAAAGCCGCCAAAACGTCCTTGAATATAATGACAGAACAAGCGTGGTAAACCTGATAACATCCCCGCAGAGGATCTGAGCTGGCTGAGAAGACAGCGGATGGCAGCGGCGTTGACACGGGCGCTTCGATTAAGCAAACCATTTTGTGGCTGATTATTCACAGCGCTACTGTACTGTAATGTTCTAAGACACTGGATTCTCTCATTAGGCCAAAAACCGACTCAAAAGGCCATTAAATTTTCACTCAGCATGAATAAGTCAGAGTTGTGCCTCTGATCATGCGGTGCAAAGCGTCCCTAAACTCATCTTGGGAGCTTCTTCCAGCGCACAATTAAATATGCGCAAAGGGCAGAGGGGTTGGAACTGCCTGTTTTAGATTTAAAGCCAAGCATGTGTTGCCAGGCAGCATTTGCTGGGGTATCGATTAGAATTTTAAATATCTCCCGATGGGATCTGTGCCGTGCAGTGCAGCTTACTGTCTGACTGACGTAATGCACGGCCCAACCGAGGCGGCTTTATTTTTGTACATTAGTGAGGCCATACGTCACTGCTTGATGTTTGTTATTCATAAAAGCCTCTCAAATCTGCTGGAAGCAAGAAGCTGCTGACGACTTCTGTGTTAAGATGTTTTTTCATAGCTGAACATGAAAACAATCTGCACTTTGAGTCTCTTTAGGCCTGCTATGATTAATCTTGTTTGTTCTCATTTGCCTCTCGGAATTCAATTGTTGTGACTTGTGTAAGTCAGGCATAAGCAAATAGAATTCATTCATTCATTTTCTACCGCTTATCCTCACGAGGGTCGTGGGGGTGCTGGAGCCTATCCCAGCTGTCTTTGGGCGAGAGGCGGGGTACACCCTGGACTGGTGGCCAGTCAATCACAGGGCACATATAGACAAACAACCATTCACACTCACATTCATACCTATGGACAATTTGGAGTGGCCAATTAACCTAGCATGTTTTTGGAATGTGGGAGGAACCCGGAGTACCCGGAGAAAACCCACGCATGCACGGGGAGAACATGCAAACTCCACACAGAGATGGCCGAGGGTGGAATCAAACTCGGGTCTCCTAGCTGTGTGGCCTGTACGCTAGCCACTCGTCCACCATGCAGCCACAAATAGATTTCATTCATTCATTTTCTTCCGCTTTTCCTCACGAGGGTCGCGGGGGGTGCTGGAGCCTATCCCAGCTGTCTTCGGGCGAGAGGCGGGGTACAAATAGAATTAATTGAGAAAAAAATACCTTTTAGTGCAAAAAACAACAACAATAATAATGAGCAGTGTGAATTGCAGCATGTTGATTCAAATAAACAGCAATCTGGTTAGCCTACCAAAGCAATTATCAGGCACATACTGTTTTTTGACAGATATTTTGACCAAAATGTTGTCAAGTTTTTTGGAGACAATCTCAATATCATACCATATTGCAACCTAACACACTGGTCCGATTGCCCTGTACTGATCCCGCAGAATTAAGTGCCCAAACAAAGCACTCTAGGCATTGCTGACTTGCTCTCCAGGCATTTTATAATTGAGTGTGACAACTAAATAGTCGGCCATCGGACCAAAGAAAGTTGCCAGCAATTTGATAAAGAAGGTGAAAACACGATTGAAATGAAGAAAGAACTCATTTGAAAGTACAAAGATGTTTGCTTTGGAGAGCAAACATCTTCACCCTGATAAACAATCTTTGACACATTAACGGTACATGAACATTCATAATATAGAATTCATATCAAGTTGGATCGAATGGGAAACAAGCATGCCTCCCCTCCCAGTCCCCGTATTTGCCATCAAGAGACTTTCGTGGTCTTGCGCCAAAGTACATCCCTCGACATGTTAGAGCCACATTAACCATCTTGGGCTCTGAGAAGCTCAGGTAGTGGTCTCCTGAAAGCCGTAAACCACGGACCAGCTTTGTGTAGTTCCAGTATGTCATTTAGTTTGTAAAGGCATGGTTTTTATTGTCTGAGTGCACACAGCAAATGAACCATGCAGCAGTCAGGGTCCAGACGAGTCCGGCATGCGGTAAAACCATTATTGGCATTTGTAGGGGGCAAACCAAGACGAATGGAGCCACTGACCTCCAATACAAGCCCTTAAAACCCTCGCTGGTGCCCCATCCATTATGTCCATGACCTGTTTGGAAGGAGAAGACTGGGCACCAACCTGCTCCACTCCAGTCTGGAGACGGCCAAGGAGACCAAGCAGCCCTCCGCCCCTCATTCCCACCAACGTCAAACTGACCCACTTCCCCTTCCACTGTCACCCCCTCGCTCTGCTCTTACCTGGAGCCGTATGTTTGAGTTCGCTTGGCTGGGTAGTCAAAGCGCCTCAAAGAAACACGCCATTGTCTCTATAAATGGACCGTGTCAACATGAGGCTAGTAGATCATTTGCCAAACTCTGCATGGGCAAAACCACTGTGGTGACACCTCGTCAATTCCATTGTTTACATTTCTTGAAGCCTCACAAGGTCCAGACGTCGCTCATTGTTTTCCCATATTGAGATGAATTGCCTCTGACAGCTCGTTTCTCCCGCCTTTCCTACCCTCCTCACATCATATCATGTGTGTGTTCATGTCGTGTAGGCAGTACATGATAACTGAAGAGATGGGCGTCAGGAACGAGACCTTTTATGAAGATGGCTGCAGTGGGCACCTGGATGGATGGTGAGGATCAACATGTCTCGCTTTTAATTGATCTTTGTTTTCGCTGAGTTTGGCAGACATGGCTGAATGGTTAAAAACACAATACCACAATAATTTTCCGGGGTATTTATAAAAGGAATATTTATCTTATCTTCGAATAAGCGGAAGAGGTTAGATGGAATTTTTTCAAAAGGTATTGCATAGAAAAGCGATTTAATATCGTCTAAAAACTACTTTTAACATTATTAGAGCCCTCAGGATGGATAGATACTTGATAATAGAACGTACTGTTTCCAGCAGCTCTCCAACAATCATAATAAATAATTATCATAATATAAATAAAGTCATAATAAACAAAGCAAGACAGGTGGGATAACAAAATAAAGAAAAAGTAACAAAAGTGTAAAAAGGGAATACCGGGCACGGGAAAAGTAGCACACTGGTAGGTCAAAGGAAAATCAAGTATTTCATTCCAGGGTAACAGAAAACAATCCCCACAAAAACTGGGGACGAAACATAAAACAAACCTCAAAACCAGGATGTTTTTAACGTGGGAGTGGGGGGAATGTGCTTTTTGTCATGTCCATTCAATATCCAAACAAGATGTTCATGACTCTTCTTGCAGCTTGCAGTGGTATAGTACAGTGTTTTTCAACCTTTTTTGAGCCACGGCACGTTTTTTGCATTGTAAAAATCTTGTGGCACACCACTAACCAAAAATGTTCCAAAATGTCACCACGACCTCACACGTGCATCAATAAGTCTATGGGAGGAACAAGGTAGGCGTCGCCACACGGACCAATATTACATTATATTATATTACATATAATATTACATTGCTCTGCCAGTCTTTACACCACAGACACTCCACAGTAGCCACGTTTTTACATCACCACTTTTTCTCTTTCCGAATGACCTTTTGGGAATCAATTGTATCCATGGAAAGGAATATTCCAATCTCTTGTCTACATGCGCCGTGAAAATCAACCAGAATAGTCAATAGGGCATGCCCAGTAAAACGTAAACATCAACATCACGTGATATCGACTTCCCCAAGTTTTTCTTTCACTTGTTGGAATAACTCCGTATTGCCAGTTTTTCGTCTGTCCAGCCTTGAAATTTAGTTTGAATCCAAAACAAACTTTGCTTAGTCCAGTGCCGATTGCTGGCCTCCATTTTTAAAAGTGAAGAACGTCTGGATCTGCGTGTTACGTCATATCTGAGCATGCGCTGAAGGAACGCACCCGGGATCAATTTAAACAGGAAAAGATCAAATTCAATCTTGCTAATATTTTATAATTAAACTCAGGACATGTTTTATATAGATATATATTTTCTTTTCTAATAAAACTGGACTTGTGAATGGCGTATAGAAGGGTTTAGATTCTGTTCCACAGATGGCGCTAATGCATATGAAAGCTGCTTGCCAACCGCCAATACACAACAGAAGAAGAAAAACACCACGAAGAAGAACGCACCCTGACAACTTTCCGAGCGGGTACAAGATACCTCAATCGGATTGGTTAAAGGAATATTCCATCCCTGTTCAATTCTTTCCGTTTGAGCAAATAAACCAAAGTGAATTGGAATATTTGGGTCCATGTATACTATTGACATAATGGCTATTGACATAATATTTGCAAATGATGATTAATAAATGTTAATTATTAAGTGATATTGGATAATTCCTCACGGCACACCTGACAATTTCTCAAGGTACACTAGTGTGCCGCGGCACAGTGGTTGAAAATCACTGGTATAGTATACAATTGTACTGTAAACATACTGAGCTCTTTCATATCTTTAAAAATGGCTCAAGGTATGGGATGTCCTGATACAGCATGCAATATGCACGGGCGAGTCAAAATCGGTCTTCAACGGTGATGCAGCATTACTTCGTCGCATACAGTAACCATCATCTTATTGTCTCTCGAGACGATGTGAACGCAACATTAGCTTGATTAAAGTTAAGCAGAGTCTGGCCGTGCAAGGCTAATTGGGAAGATGAATTGAACTCGTTATGTTAGCCTCGTTGAATCCCGTCTTTGAATGAACTGTTTAGCACAAATGACATTCTCATGCTCCGGTTTATCAATTGTAAACAACCGTCTATCCTTTATGAGACACTCGAGCAGGGATCACTAACTAGCAGATCGTGGTCTGAGTACAGATCCATATGCTGTCCAATATGGACTTGGACCTATGGTCTGTAAATTATTTAGTGTGGCACTTCTATCTTTTTTAGACTTTACAGACTTTCGGCTCCGGAACTCCACCGACCAACTGCATGCGAGTTAAGCCATCCCACATGATGCTAGTCAGTCAATCACATCTGTGCATTGCCGCTAAACACGTGACTCTCAATATGACAGAGACAGGTGAAAAAAGGAAGGAGCAATACGAGTGACACGGAAGAACGACATACAGAGAAAGATAGAAACGAATGGTACGAGAGGTATGATAAAGACGCACTCCCCCGGGTCTGGGATAACATTTTTTCATTAAAAAAAAAACATAGTTTGTGCGCACGTTGGTGCAGCTTGGCGCCCCTTCTTGATGTTCTGTGGATCAAACACACCAAGGTGCTGAAACCAACGCAGAGTGAGACCTCTTCCAGCCTGTTTGAAGTTGAGAGACGAGGAAAACAGAAACACATTCACATGGCAAATATATTGAGGCCGGCTAAATTATCCAGTTCTTTTTTCATTTATTGTGTGATTAATTTATTTTAGGACAGTCAAAGTTAACTGCATTAATGGCCTTTAAAGGGGAACTGCACTTTTTAAAAAAATTTACCCATCATTCACAATCCTTATGTGAAACATGAACATATATTTCTTTCCCCTTTCTGTGCATTCTAGCGCGACAAAAAGAGGTTTATATGAGCTAGCTAACAACAGGCATCATAGGAAATACCTATTTTGACACTAAAGCCCTAAGTATTGACACCCCCTGAGATTTAAGAAGTTTTCCCACTTAGAAAATAAGAAGAGATCTGAAACTTTCATCATAGATGCGTTTCCACTCTTGGACACATAATCTAAACAAAAATCAACAAATCACATTGTATGATTTTTTAATGATTTATTTGTAAATGACTATGGTTCATAAGTATTTGCACCCTCGAGAATCAGCAATAATTGTGACTCTTAAAGAGCTCTTAGTCCACCAAAGAGTCCAAAAAAGTCCCTAAAAAAGTTTACCACACGAGTAGCCCCCCACCTTCCCCCCCTTTGAGCTCATTAATGTGACCTGTGCACCCCCACAGTCAGTCATAATCCAACTGCTGGGAAAGGCTATGGACCAAAATGGAAAGCAGCTTGGTGAGAATAAATCAACACTTGCTGCAATTGTTAGAAAATGGAAAAGGCTAAACATGACTGCTAGTCCACCTTAGACTGGGGCTCCATGTAGGATCTCTGCTGGTGGGGCAGGACTCATGATTAGAAAAGTGATGAATCAGCCCAGAATGACATGACATGGCAGGAGCAGGTCAATGACCTGAAGGGAGCTGGAACCACAGTTTGAAAGTCTCCTGTCAGTAGAACACTACGGTGTAAAGGTTTAAAAACGTGCATTGCATAGAAGGTTCCCCTGTTGAGGTCAGCCAGAGGTTTGCCAGTGACCGTCTGGATGATCCAGAGGGGTCATGGGAGATTGTCATGTGGTCAGATGAGACAAAAATGTAGCTTTTTGGTTCAAACTCCACCCATGGTGTGTGGAGGAAAAAGAAGGCTGAGTTACATCCCAAGAACACCATCCCTACTGTTAAGTCTGGGGGTGGAAACATCATGCTCTGGGGGTGCTTTTCAGCAAAGGGGACAGGACGACTGTACTCTATTAAAAAGAGGATGAATGGGGCCTTTTATTCTATCGTCATATTTTGGACAACACAACAAAAACCTCCTTCCCTCAGCCAGAGCATTGAAGATGAGTCGTGGCTGGATCTTCCAACATGACAATGATCCCAAGCCCACAGCCAAGATGACCAAGGAGTGGCTGCATAAGAAGCCAATCAAGGATCTGGAAGGCCTAGCCAGTCTCCACACCTAAATCCAATAGAAAATCTTTGGAGGGAGCTGAAACTTTGTGTTGCCCAGCGACAGCCCCCAAACCTGACAGATCTAGAGTGGATTTGTGTAGAGGAGTGGGCCAACATCCCTGTTGGTGGATGTGCAAACCTGGTGAGGAACTACAGGAAACAGCAAACGTTTGACCTCTGGAATTGCAAATAACGGCTTCTGCACTAAATATTAGTACTGGTTATCTCAAGGGTGCAAATACTTATGAATCATAGGAATTTACAAATAAATCATTAAAAAATCATAGAATGTGATTTTTTGATTTTTTTTTTAGATGATGTCTCTAAGAGTGGAAATGCATCTAATTTCAGATCTCTTCCTATTTTCTAAGTGGGAGAACTCAGGGGTGTAAATAATTATGACCCTCACTGTAACTGACTGGTATATTAATCAAGCTACAGTGATATTGTTATTGTAGCAGTTAGCATGAAAAATCTTGCAGACTAACACAGCTGTCAAAATTTTTACCTGAGGACTGGGGCACACGTCTGTGCTGGAAGACACAGCCACACATTGTAAAGTGTTGTCGCTGCTGAATTTCATTCACCCTTTCAATTTTCACTCTTCTTCCACAGAGGGTTTTCCTTGGTTTTCCTCTGTCGCCAGGTTGTCATATGATGTTATGTGATATGGCGCTTGAAAGAACGAATCCTATGTCACGAAAATTCACTTATCACAATATCACTTATCAGGTGATGTAAAGGTGACTGTAGGGGTGTTATTTCATGTTTAGAGAGCTCTAAAAACGTTACAAACTATACTTAGAAATTCGTAGACAGATTTCTATGCCATAATTATGAAAATATTAAATGTATATTAAACAAATTCTACTTTGGGGAATTAATTACTGTATCACAGCCGGTCTGGAACTAATTAATTGCGCTAAACAAGGGGTTGCTGTATTTTAAATCAAAAAGTCCAAACAAAAGTCCAGCTTTGTTATTTCTGCTTGTCATTTTAATACTTATTGCTAATCCATGTCTTGTGTAGACGCACACTTACAAAAAGTAATTCATAATTATGAGCATATTAAATTGAGGTTTTCGGTTTCAGCGTCCACCTAATTCATTGGTCAGGTGTATGCGTTCAAGTCCACTTGAGTGTGCTAGCAAAACATCATGCCAATGTCGGGAATGCTTGGAGAGGAAACTAGAGAACATCCCTCTTTGTTTGTCAACATAAATAGAAGAAGAGGAGGAGGACTCTGACATCAGCATGCATGCAGCAGAGACATGATGACAAGTTTCCTATATACATACATTAGTATTCCACTGTGGGTACTGCACAGAGAGACAGGCCCTGGAAGAACCGTTGATGTCTGGTTGGAACAGCAGGAATGAAGGAGAAAGCGCCAGTCTGTGGCAAAGCGATGATTCCAGAAATGACTCTCTCGTCCCCAACCCTGACTGCCATTAATTTATCAGGGCACTTGAAACATGACCTCTGCATCTCCCCAACGCCATCAGACAGGAAGCGTCTGTCTCTGTAAAGTGCCGCATGGCCAAACACATCTGGCTTGTTCCATCCTTCCATTCGTCCATCTTCTGCTTATCCAGGGTCGGGTCACAGGGGCAGCAGTACAAGAATTCCCTTTGCCCAGCTACTTGTCAACCCCTCCCAAGGGATCTGGTGGAGAGACATTGTCTCTCCAACGTGTCCTGGGTCTTCCCGGGGGCCTCATATTGGTCGGACGTGCCCTGAACACCTCCCCAGGGAGGCTTGCTGACCAGATGCCCGAGCCACCTCATCTGGCTCCTCAGTGCGGAGAGCAGTGGTTATGCTCTGAGCTTCTCCTGGATAACAATGCTTCCTCAGGAGGAAAGCCCGGCCACCCTACGAAGGAAACCTCTTCGGGCGCTAGTGCCCCTGATTTTGTACCTTTGGTTGCTACCCAAAGCTGACGACCATAGGTGAGCGGAGGACAATAGATTGACTGCTAAATTTAGAGCTTTGCCTTCATCAAAATAGACAAAGTCTACATCACTGGAGTTGCCGCACCAATTCGCCTGTCCACCTTGTGATCCATCCTTCCCTCACTCATGTACAAGACCCCAAGCTACTTCAACTACTCCACTTCGGGTAGGCTCTCAACCCAGACCCGAAGATGGCACTCCAACCTTTTCCAAGCGATAGTAATGGACTCTGACATAAATACACCGCAAACCGATCCAGCGACAGCTGAGTGTCACAGCCCGATGAAGCCGAACCACAACGTCGGTAAAAAGCAGAGAACTCAAGACATTGAGGTTGGGCGCAGTACGACAGTCGGTCAAAGATCTAGAGAGTTATGGCACCAAAAAAACCCCAAAATGTCACCGTCCCCGATCAGGGGATCGCTTTGGCTGTCCGTCAAAACATGGGACCGTCCTGGGCTCAAATAAAGGTTGTTACTGTTGCCGAGTGCAGTCCAATAGTCATCAAACAGCATCTGCCAGAGTAGACTTTTAAGAAGAAAAAAGGTCTTCAAAGGTCTCGTCTCCTTCAACGCCACAAAATTTCCCATTTGGAATGTGAAGGAGAGCACCAAACATGGGACTTTCAAAAGTAGAGAAAAGTTAACACTTCCATTTCTTCTTTTTGCATTTTGAAGCTTTACTCAAACCTGTAAATGTACATTCTTGCAATTTTTCTACTGGTTTTGGTCAGGAGTGTACGTGACTTCGACGGAGTTGGTTAGTAAAACTACATAAAAACATTCACGGGACTTGAAGCAGCATGTGATTCTATGGAAGAAGCCAGAAAATATTGGTGCACAGCTACTCCTCTTTGCCGTTACAGTCCACTTGCTTTGAGGTTCAGTCACCAACCACACCCAGTAGCTGGAAGACTAATTGTGGGCAAAAAGCTCAGCACCCATTCTTTTCTCATTCGAATATATCGCCTCACTAATATAGGATATTCGGGGGCTTGGTGGAGGTCTGCGCTCTACTGTGTGTCTATTCTAGTTAGCAATGAAACAAGTTGATAGTTCTGGATGCTTCCCTGTCCATTCTAGGATATTTAGATTGTGGGTTAGCTGTGGAATTGAAGAGTTTTGTCATTTTGTGTCTTTTATTTCTGTAGGTGACAGACATGATGCTTCAGGATCCTAAATATCCAGAGTGGGGGAAAGCTGCCAGAAGGTTCTGGAATCAAGGCAATCATAGGATTGTCCTCTTTTGGTCAGTTGGCAAATGTGAAAGTACGATGCAGTGCAACAATCGGAACATCGGTCCCTTGCCCTACCACGGTTTTTCAAAATGAATCGCTGTTTTGGGGTTGGCCTATTACTAGTCAACAAAATACTGAAAGACAATTCAGATGTAGTATTCTAAACTGGTAATTGATGTGACATTACCTTACATTACATGACGTTGACCTGCACAGATTCGTGCATGCAGAGTAAAAAAAAATATCTCACCCTGTGTGGAAGTGGTATTTTATGGAGTTAGCTCCATACCTTGATGTGCTTGAAGTGGTGATCGTCTCTTGTGTCCTTGCAGGGATCCCTTAGCCTGCGTGTAAGAGTGTGATTTACACACAGATAGCAGTATTGCAGTAGTGTCCTTTGTTTTGCAGATGTACTGTATGTTTATCCCAGATGCATGTCAGACTGGCTGCAACAACTCATAGCGACAATGGGTCATTATGCTTGAGATATGACAACAAGGAATTTTATCAATGCAAAATATGCCTTATTATCGCTGAGCATATAGATAGATAGATAGACTCCCTTTATTGTCATTGCACAAAAACACAGTAGTGAAATTGCCAACGAAATGTCGTTGCCTGGCTCCCATATAATAACAGACACAAAAGAAGATAAGTAATAATAAATAATAATAATAATAATAATAATGTGGAGAATAAATAGATATAATAGACACCAAATATGAACAACATAATGTAAAGTGCAGCGTGAACAGTAAATTGCCCAAATAATTTAAATAATTAAATAAATAATAATAATGTAAGTAAGGTAGAGGGGCTTATTTGGCATTCAGCAGTCTGATGGCCAGGGGGAAGTAGCTGTCTCTGAACCTGGTCGTCCTACAGCGGATGCTGCAGAACCTTCTCCCCGATGCCAGGCGAGAGAACAGTCCATGCTGGGGGTGTGTGGGGTCAGAGCAGATCCGATGGGCTCTAGATACACACCGGCTGTTTGCTATGTCCTTAATGGGGGGGAGTTGGGTCCCGATGATCTTCTCCGCTGTCCTCACCACTCTCTGCAGTAACGTCCAGTCCGAGGCCTTGCAGCTCCCAGACCAGACGGAGATGCAGTTGGTCAGCAGGCTCTCGATGGTCCCTCTGTAGAAGGTGGTAAGGATAGGAGGGGAGAGGGAGGCTCTTTTCATCCGCCGCAGGAAGTGCAGTCGCTGCTGTGCCTTCCTCGCCAGAGCGGAGGTGTGGAGTGACCAGCCGAGGTTGTCTGTGATATGCACCCCCAAGTACTTGGTTGTGTTCACAACTTCTACGGCTGTGTCGTTGATGCTGAGTGGAGTGTGGCTGGGTCTGGATCTCCTGAAGTCGACGATGATCTCCTTTGTTTTGTCAACATTCAGGATCAGGTTGTTCGCCTTGCACCAATCCACAAGGTGTCGCACTTCCTCCCTGTAAGCCAGTTCGTTGTTGTCCTGAATGAGGCCCACAACTGTTGTGTCGTCCGCGTACTTCAGGATATGGTTGCTGCTGTACTTGGGGCGACAGTCATGGGTCATTAGGGTAAACAACAGGGGGCTCAGAACACATCCCTGGGGTGAGCCGGTGTTCAGGGAGATGACACTGGATGTGTTGTCGCCCACTCTGACATACTGGGTTCTATCTGTGAGGAAGTCAAGCAGCCAGTTGCACAGGGAGGTCTTGAGGCCCAGTGGCTCCAACTTGCGTACCAGGTCCTGGGGGATGATCGTGTTGAATGCTGAGCTGAAGTCCAGGAACAGCATCCGTACATGGGTGTTTTTCTTCTCCAGGTGCTCCAGGCTCAGGTGGAGAGCAGTGGAGATGGCGTCTTCAGTGGAGCGGTTTGGCTGGTACGCGAATTGGAAAGGGTCGAGTGATGGGGGGAGTATGGAGGTGATATGGTCTTTAACCACCCTCTCGAAACATTTCATAATGGTTGATGTGAGTGCAACGGGCCGAAAGTCGTTCAGACATGTAATGGATGGTTTCTTGGGCACTGGAATTATTGTGGCGGACTTGAAACACGGGGCGACTACAGCTTGGGCCAGTGAGGTGTTGAAGATGTCTGTGAGCACGTGGGCCAGCTGGTCTGCACATTCCTTGATCACCCGTCCTGGAATGGCGTCTGGGCCTGCAGCTTTCCGCACGTTGACCTTCCTCAGGACTCTCCACACAGCAGCAGTATCAAACTTGACTGCCTGTTCATCGGGGTGGGGGGTAGCCTTCCTCGCAGGGTTATTGTTCAGAGCCTCAAACCTTCCGAAGAAGTTATTTAGCTCATTGAGGAAGCTGATGTCGTTCTGGCAGGGTGCAGGTCTGGCTTTGTAGTCAGTGACAGTCTGGATGCCCTGCCACAGTTGTCTGGTGTTGCCGGGGTCCTGGAAGAAGCTTTGGATCTTCCGGCTGTGGGCACGCTTTGCCACTCTGATGGCACGGTTCAGATTTGCCCTTGCTGATCTGAGTGCCATCACATCACCAGATTGAAACGCAGCATTGCGTTCTCTTAGTCTTTCACGCACCTCCTGAGTCATCCAAGGTTTCTGGTTGGCCCGTGTGATGATCGTCTTGGTGACTGTAACCTCCTCCATGCACCACTGTATGTAGCCTGTTACAGATGCAGCATACTCCCCCACATTGGTGTGTTGGTTGTATGTTGCAGCTTCTCTGAACATGTCCCATTCGGTGCACTCAAAACAGTCTTGCAGTGCAGACATAGCTCCCTCTGGCCACACCCTCACCTTCTTCACAGCAGGCTTTCCCCTGGTGAGCAGGGGCTGGTATGCTGGAATTAGCATGACAGATCTGTGATCTGAGGAGCCAAGGTGTGGGCGGGGGACGGCTTTGAATGCTTCCTTGATGTTTGTGTAAGCCAAGTCCAAAGTATTCTCACCTCTAGTAGCAAAATCCACATGTTGGTAGAAATTCGGAAGCACCGTCTTCATGTTAGCCTGGTTAAAGTCTCCAGCAACAATAAACACGCTGTCCGGGTGTGTGGTTTGCATGTCACTGATGGCAAGGTAGAGTACATTCAGGGCTTGCTTGCAGTTAGCATCAGGTGGAATGTAGACGGCAACAATGGTGACGCTGGTGAATTCTCGGGGAAGGTAGAAAGGTCTGCATCTCACAATCATAAACTCAATGTCCACACAACAGTGACTGGAGACCAGGGTAGCGTTGTTACACCAACTGTTATTAATATAGATGCAAACACCGCCCCCGCGGGTTTTACCCGTGAGTGCATGGCTCCTGTCAGACCTGAATGTCGTGAGCCCGTCCAGACTAATGGCGGAATCCGGGACAGATGAGTTGAGCCATGTCTCGGTGAGGATGAGGATGCAGCAGTTTCTTGTCTCCCGTTTGGTGCTTAAGTCCAATTTCAGGTAGTCCAATTTGTTTTCCAGGGAGCGTACGTTGGCGAGCAAGACTGATGGAAGTGCTGGTCGGAACGGGTTCGCTTTTAGCTTAGCTGTAAGTCCACCACGACAGCCCCGCTTCTGCTTCCTCTCGCATCGCCTTCGATGTCTCCACGGGCGGTCTGTACTGTGATCTGTTATTCCTAACTGGCGTAGCAGATCAAGGCTTTCAAAGTTTATGGGCTTCAAATTGCAGATTTTTCTCAGACGAAGGATAGCCTGTCTGTCGTATACTATTCTTGTACTGTTACGCTGGGCATTTGATGCTGAAAACACTGATCTATGTGGTGAAATTATTGATAAAGTGTCTGTATTACCAGGAGCCAAAGCAGCCGCAGCCGGACAGGGCGCCGCCATCTTGGAATATACGTACTATATTAGGTCAAAAAGCTTACTAGGGTGTTATTTCTCGTCTACAAGGCACTAAGAATAGTAAAACCTGCATTAGAATCTTATAACTAAGCTGTAATTATGCAAATATTCTGTTTATTAATATTGAATCATACTTTGTGTAAATGTTCTTAATCCTGTTGGGTCTGGAACCAGTTAACTGCGCTAAATGAGGGACGGCTGTAGTCAATAGCCATGTTAATCATCCTTCACTCAGTGTCAGAGAACAACAGGGCAAATCGATGAACACGGCAATGTCACAAGGCAAATCCTGGTCATGTTGTTTTTCTTTAGTTTTTTTTCGTGACCTTTAAATAGCTGCTCAACAAACGCTGGCAAAGCATGTCTATCATGGCCGGGACTCATGTGATTGGCTATTCTCCACAGGGGGTTCATGTCTGGGTCAAAGTACAGGACACAGAACACAGTACAGTGGAGGGTACACAGTGTGGAGGATAACACTCCAGGACTTCTTTTTCAATTCTGACAAGGTCATGTTTTCATGCTCATGTGTTTCATGGTGAGCAGGACGTTGTGAAAACTCAACATTGATTTCCACGCAACTTGTGGAAGGCAAAATTGTCAAATTGTGGTGTGGCTCTGTTATCTAAAATTTGGGCCCCCCTGGTCATTTTGAAGATGTTTTTTATAAATCACGAGTTGTTGGCATCAGTGATAGATGAGAAGTGAAATGAAGTTTGGATTTTGGACAGAAAGTGTGCAATAGTTATTTCAACAAAAGTAGGCAGGTGCATACATTTGGGTGACATCAAAAATGACATCAAATGTGCTTTAGCATACCTCAAGCGACTCTGTTACATACATCTGTGTTTCATACTGTTCCATATCCAACGGCTCAATACAGATCAAAACATATTGTTGCACCCCTAACACACAGCCCTGATCAAAATCTCAAGACCAGTTGAAAAATTGCTAGAAAATGCAATATGAACATTTGGACCTTAATGAGGTTTTAAGTACAGCTGAAATCTGCAAACGTAAGAAGGAGGAGTGAGACAAAACATTTGATAAGAATAAACTGAAATAGGTTGTTTTTCATCTGATCAAAAGTTAAGTTGCTGCCCTTGGTGAAGCCATCTTCACCACTTGGAGCCACCACAATGTTCCCAGTAGCCTCCTGGAAACACTTGCACCAAGCATACTCAAAACAATTTTTGAAGTGCCATTTTTTTTCGAAGTGCTTTATGTTACAATCCCTGGTCTTTCTTTTGCATATTGTAGCTCTACTTAAAACCTCATTAAGGTCAGAATGTGCAAAAGGTAAATGGTCAAAAAAAGGCAAAATGGTCCAAGATGTGTGTGTGTTTGTATGGATGAACAGCTCTAAATGAACTCTATATCACATCAAGCTAAAACATAGCACACTAAATGTATTTGCCCAACACTAGTCTTTTTATTATTAGCACAACATTTGATACACACTTAAAATGTGTTATTAAAAGCCATGAAGAGGTGCGTTCAAAGATACCATGTAATTAAATGGGACCTATTGTGCTTTTCCCACTTTTCTGACCTATAAATGTTGTTAGAATGTTGCATTATCTTGCTAAACGATGCCAGAGATAAAGAGGTTTCCTCATTTGGAAGTGAGCCCAGAAAGAAGTTTGGGATAACTCAAAACACTCGGTTTCAAAAGGTGTGGTAAAGCTGCCTTTTTGTGATGTCACAGAGGGGCGATCTTCCTTATATGGGCGTGTCTGTATGCAGATAAACGCTCTGCCCTCCCCAAGCGCTGCTCCTCTGTTTACGTGCTAGCAAAGCCACATTTGTTTACAATTCCTAACGACGCCTCCATCAGGCACAAGTGGGTGGAGTTCCTGATCCCTACCAGCAAAAGAAATGGATTTTAATCTGTCAACGGCATTTCACACTGGATTGTTTTGTGAACATGGGCCGGTCTGCAGCTGGACTAGCCGACGCCTCTCCAACGTTACTTGGTCATGTGGACAGAGGAAGCAGTACTGTGTTTATTTTGTGTAAGCCGTGGAGCAAAAGCACTTGCATACAGGGAGCGGGGTTGCTAATAGCCGTTTCCCAGCACAATTAGTGGCCACATTCTGTTAGCCAATAGAAAAATGCTAAATGCTAAAGTTACTTACCATTGAAAGATGTTTTGAAGTAACTGTCCAGTCTCTACTTCCTGATCGGATTCGGGATCCAACATATATGTATGTTAAAAGCCGACATTTAAAAAAGATAAATGAACGTTTATTATCAACTTCTTTAGCGTTGACAGCTAGCGGCACAAACCGGAAGTCATTTTAAGGACTCACTAGTGTGACCAACCATAGCGGAGTGGGCCTGCCTGCAGGCGGGCCATGGGTGGGAATACATTAAAACAGTTTTCGTGGGAACTATAAAGCTTTCTGTGTGGTGTTATTGTGTGTGGCTGCTCTATAGGAGACCACAACTCAATAAAAAAAGGCTGAAAAATAATTGGAATTCACTACACATTTTCTTGGATTGAAATACAACTAATTGTATTTCCACAGAACAGGTTACATTAATTAAATTGGGGTTGGTAAATTAAATGAATTAACATGAATTAAACTAATAATAATCCAAGAAAATATCCACATATTGTTTTTCTTTGTCTTTCTGTTTATTTAGACCACACAAATTAAGATCCAAATGACGAAGATTCGGCCTTAGTGGTCTTAACTCGTAGAGTTGAAATATGATCAACAATATTATGACTTGACGCTGTTAGCCAACATAGTTGACCAAAATACACAGATGATAAATGTGGACCTTAGTACAATATGATGGCTAAAAACAAGCGTGTGCATATAAATGTGACATTTATCTGCTCCTGATGATGTAGTGTTTAGATTTGTGCACACCGTTCCACTTCATTTGTTTACTGTACGTTGTTCCTCACTACAATGACTCCATCATTCTTCTTCTTCATGAGTTGTTTGTCTTCCGGGACGTCATAGATGTACATCTACTTTGGATTTGGGGGAAAATGAATGTTTGTTTCAAGGTTGGCTTTCGCTCTAATTCACTCATAAATCTCCTCCAACTCTCTTTCTGTCTGTCTGACTGTTCTGCCCAACGTTGTGCAGGACGGCAGGACGGTGCTCTTCTCGCTGACGCCAGTGGTGATTCTGGTCATCCTCACAGACTGGATCAGCCGGGACATGTTGAACCGAGGCTTCCTGCCCAGCGATGAGCTCTCCAGAGCCTTCCTGGCCTCCTTCATCTTGGTCTTCGACCTCCTCATTGTCATGCAGGTATGAGCGCTCTCTAGTGGCCAATTAAAAATAACCAAAAAAAAAGAAATAAAGGGGGAGCTGGGATGGCTCTTCTTGGCTTCTTACTCTGTCTTGTTGCCAGTTCCTGTCCTCCCATCCCCCTTCCCAATTCATCAATGAGGCAGCTAGAGGCGTGTTTGATGATCTGCAGCTGGCGTGGACACAAACACACACACACACACACACACACACACACACACACACTGCATATACAGTGTTCTCCTTATACATGCATACATACTGTTAGTCTTTGGCTCTAACCCAGTAAAACCTCCACCATGCATGAACCCTAAGCTCCATGCTCCCTCATGAGCTGCCTTCATTTCTTTTCATGACTCACAAGATTTTTTTCTCACTTTCTGTATGTACACACACACACACACACACACACACACACACACACACACACAATACATTACTGCTTCCCATAGGACCATAAGAGTGTACATCAATAAGGCTGTGGCTCATGAATATGCAAATGTGTTTGTCTGGGCAAAAACAGGAATTATGAGAAGTTGAGTAAAAGTTCAGTTTGGTCACCTTTTTTTTAATGAAACCATACCTCGTCAGTGACGTCCACCACTGCTGGTCATCATTGGAACTTTTCAGGAGCTTACCTTGTTGCCATGTCTGGTGCTCTTTACTGCTGTGGCCCATTTTCTCACTGCCCTCAGTCTCCCCCTGGATAAAATTGGTCTGCTAGAAAGCTCATTTCCCTCCATTTTGTTGTGTTATAAAGCGGACAACCAGATGGCAGGATAAATAAGCAGTGGTGCCCAAATGCGGCCGAGGGGGCCATTTGTGGCTGTTTTTTTCAATATGATTTAACAAGAAAACAAAAACGTTTTATCATTATTATTATTATTATTATTATTCTAATGAGGTTCAACATTTATACATTCTCAAGCAATTATTGGTCTGTTAAAAAGAATTGTTTAAGAATATATTATTGTTGTTATTATTATTATTATTATTATTATTATTATTATTATTATTATAGAGAAAAGTCATAATTTTACAAGTAATATTTTTACATGAGGAAAAATAACATCATTGTAGTTGTGAAAAGTTTAAATATTAAAGATCCCGTTTGTTTTTTTTACGTTGTGATGTTATGAAAAACAAAGTTCTTTTTTCAAATGAATTTGAGGAACAAGTTTAATGTTACAAGAAGTCCAAATATGATGGGAATAAAGTCATAAAAATTTACAAGAACAAAATTGAAATAGCTCATGACCGTAGGTGAGCATAGGAACATAGATCGAGCAAATTGAGAGCTTTGCCTTTGGTCTTTCTTGGTCTTTGGTCTTAGCTTCTCTCTTCACCACAATGGACCTGATCTGCATCACTCTACATTCCCGGACCCGGAGATGGCGCACCGCCCTTTTCCAGGGGAGAACCATGGACTCGGACTTGGAGGTGCCGATTCTCATCCTGCAAACCGATCCAGTCAGTTGAAGGTCACGGCTCGATGACGCCAGCAGGACCACATCATCTCCAAAAAGCAGAGACCTAATCCGGCAGCCACCAAAACCCAGAGAAAAGTAATGAACAGGTGAGATGGTGAGAAAGAATTTGGAAGCAAGTACTCTAATAGCTGAACTTTTATAGACTCAGCAGAATAGGGGTATTATTAAGCACTGTATTTATATTGCAAATTCCCATAATGCATTTCTGCTCTGCTTTTTAAATAGTTGTCAATATGACATTTTTAATGTTAGGTAATTAGCTTTTTGTCATTCCATGGAATATTGGAGATGTCCGTGTGTTTACTTGCTGTATTTCCTTAAAGGGAACCCATTATCCTCATTTATTGGCACTTGAGTTGTGAATTCCCATCGAGCAGCGACTCACGATAACCCACACACAAAGCTTTAGGGTTCTTCCAGAATCTACACCTATTCAGCTGTATTTCTTTGCATTTACACAAAACAGCCCAGTGAAATACCGTTGACTGATTAAAATGCATTTTTTTGCTGGTTAGGAATCAGAAAGTCCAACTGCTTGTGCCTGATGATGGCATTGCTAGGAATTGTAAACAAATGTGGCTTTGCTAGCAAGTAAACAGAGCGCTTATCTGGCTTACAGACTCGCCCATATAAGGAAGTATGCCCCTCTGTGACATCACAAAGGGGCAGTTGAGTGCAAATGATTTTACATGGTGCAATGAAGGTGTCCCAGTCGGTTCATGAACATTTGAATGGTCCGTTTCTCCATGGAAATAACATTCATTCAACAAGTCTAATGTTTGGGATGGAGGAGGGCTGTCACCACGCCCCCTCGTGTTCACCTCCATGCTGCTGTCAATCCTCTGTGAGAAAAGACCTGTGCCTCAGTTCTCAAACTAATTAATGATGTGTTTGGATTCATGCCTCCGAGCTAGGCTTTACTTTTTCTACTTTTTTGTGTAATTACGCTCCCGGCTAAATGTCACATGCCCTATGTGGGTGGGTGTGTGTGGGTGTGTGTACATATTTTCTTTTTTAGGACAATATAGCGAGTGAACTCTCCCCATCATGGTGCTAGAGGAATATTTAAATGCCATGCTCGTTAGCGCCATGCATGGCAGCGCCCGCCACGGCACACAAAGTCCATGGAGGCTCTTAATTAATATCTCAGAGGGAACGTCGCTGGGCTGCTGGATGTTGTTGCCATGGCTTCATCTCTTGTGGAAGAGCATGGCCTGATTTGCACAGATTGTCTGGTTGTTGCACATCTTTACATTCACTAATCCTCTCATAAATGTTGCTGTGAAAAAGCAGTGCAGTGCAGTGGACTCCATGAATATGGAGGGACTTCTTATACTGCTCTCTGACAATTTTACCATGTGCCGATAATTCACTGCAGTTACGCACTCTGGACTTCTAATAGTGGGGGTGTGATAAATGATTTTGGCTTCATAAAATATAACGCACTGAGGGCCACATTGTGATAAACTTGCAACGTGCAACAAGTTATGTATTTCAAGAAAAAGCTTTGTCATATAGGCCTAAAAAGTCCATTATTAGTATCGATATAACAATTCCCCAACTTATTTTTGATAAATGATTTTACTGGTGTTTTTTCGACTCAGCTGGTGTATGATCATCAGGTGTGACTTCAAATCCAGGACATTGTGTGCAAAACAATGTTTGGAAAACCAAAACATTTCCACATCTTCATTCATGTTAGCATTTACTTTCTCATGAAGGTAATTTGTTGCTAGCAACTCTATCCGCCGTGTGCTCACGAGTAGCCCCGCCTCCACAAACAGTTTGACTGAGAGGACAAGAGGGCTCGCTCTCTGTGTTCAATCCACCGATAGAACCAACGTCAACCCACCATGAGTGACGTCTCAGCAGCAGAAGCTTCATGTTGGCTGCTACAATAACGATATTACTGTAGCTCAGTTAGTGTACAGGTTAATTATGTAAATGGGACACTGTTGCCGTTTTTTGTCAGGGCTTATAGGTGAATCCCAATGTATTGCATTGTTAGCTAGCTTGTACTAACTCCTTTTTTCATGTTATAATGCGCGGGTTCATGTTTCACACGAGGATTGTGAATGATGGGCAAAATTCCAAAAAACGTGCAGTTCCCCTTTTAGTTAAGAATCAACTAATTGGAAGCCAACTCCATAGCGCGGTAGCATGCTATGTTTATTTATAAATAATGCATTTTTTCTTCAATACTCCCAATCAATACTGCTAAAAGTGACATTTTTGAAATGACACAATTACGAGTTTATTATGGTAAAATTGTGACTTTTTTTCCTCTTAATGTTTTGACTTTATTCTGGTATAATTACAGCTATTTTTCCATTACTGTTTTCATTTTCAAACGATTCCAACTTTCTTCTTGTACTTGTTTTTCTCGTAATCATTACTTATGTAATTATGACATTTTTACTTGATTATTATAACATCATAGATTTTTTCCTCAACCCAATTTTCCCCAAATTACAATGTTATTGTTTTCTTTGTATTTTACAATTACAACATTAAAAAACATATTGCGTTATTATTCGAACTTTTTGCTATTAAAATAAATTGATATTATAATATGATATTATATCAAACATAATTTGCTGTCATCTTATCAGATTATATCAGATATATTGATGTAACATTTACATTAAGTGACTAGTAAATAAATACAGTAAATATATACACACACAGGTCATCTACCAATACTCAATGGAACGAGAAAAGGCTAATTATATGACATTCATTCATTCATTTTCTACCGCTTATCCTCACGAGGGTCACGGGGGTGCTGGAGCCTATCCCAGCTGTCTTCGGGCGAGAGGCGGGGTACACCCTGGACTGGTCTAATTATATAACATTCATTCATTCATTCATTTTCTACCGCTTTTTCCTCACGAGGGTCACGGGGGTGCTGGAGCCTATCCCAGCTGTCTTCGGGCGAGAGGCGGGGTACACCCTGGACTGGTCTAATTATATAACATTAAAACGTAAATATTAGCAACTATTTAAAGAGCAGTGCAACAATGCATTATGGGAATTAGCACTAGAATTACAGAGCCTGTCCACATTCTGTTGAAGCAAGCTCAGTTAGTAGAGCACCAAGTTTCTTAATCTGGAGGGTGAGAGTTCTACTCCAACATCATGATTGATTGTTTTGTGTCCTACTAATCTGACGATAAACGTGTGTGTGTGTGTTTGCAGGACTGATTCCCTCACTTCATGGATAACATGGATTTGAATCTGCCGGGATTGTCCACTGCACACTGCGCAGTTCCAGCTTCCTGTCTGCAAAAACATATTCAAAGAGGAGTACCACATTCACGTCACAGGTTTGTCATCTACTTCCAAATGTTATTTCATTAGACAATAAACAGCCCAGGAGGTAGATCTGACACCATCAACGTCCTTTGAAATGCTCCAATTGATACCTCAAATCGGTTAACCCGACCATACCTCCGCCACCATCCATTCAATCAGCCGCCGTAGACCGCCAGTCTGGACATCCAATTTACTAATTAAGTTTTGTGCCATAAACGGGAACAAACCCCAAACTAAATGTTTTGTGTTGTCCCACTAAAATGGTAGGCTTGATTGTGGCTACAACCCCTCTGAGGTAGCTGGATTATCTCAGCAGACGAGAAATGACGCTTCTGTAATGAGAGTCAGGACCTCTAAAGGGGACCTTTTGTGCTCATTTTTCGGCCCGTTGTATTGAGGTGTGGTCTCCTATAGAGCAGCTACACACAATAACACCCACAGAAAGCTTTCTAGATCAGGGGTGCTCACACTTTTTCAGCATGCGAGCTACTTTTAAAATGACCGAGTCAAAATGATCTACCCACTACAAAAATGCAAAACATCTATTTATTTTCAAATGTATTGAGGATTATTTGTACGTACAATGTATGTTGATGTACCTTACATAACCAAATGAGCCAATATTGCAAAACACACATAATTAACTATTAACATTTTTTGTAATTACCTGAGTTTACTTTGATGACTTGCACTGAATTGAACCAGCCAGGGATGCATAGTCCGGACAGTAGCTGCTGATAGCCAGCCTCAAGCACACTTCCAAATGTTTATCAGTCATGGATAATATCCGTATCATAATATCCGTATAATATTCCATATCTGTATGGAAGTGATATGTTTTTGCCTTTTTACTTGGTCCAGCTCCTTCACTCATTTTAGTGACCATAAACTTTAGCGAGGGCTTAAAATCTCGCAATTCGCCGACTAGCTTAGCACTTTGCATTGTTGTTTACGCATGAGCGGTGACCTAAAGGTCAAAATTCAGTTGTCATCTGATTGGTTGTCCTGTATGTCAATCAAGTAACGGGGATGGATGATAGGCTGACATCGTAAGTTCTGCTGCACTTAGAGACGTTGTTTGATTTGATTGGTCACCCGAAGGGCAACATTCAGTTGTCATCTGAATGGCTGCCCTGTATGTCAATCAAGTGACGGCATTGATGCTGGGATGATATTTTTTTAATGTCACGCCGCGATCGACCAGCGATCGACCAGTACCACCTCCGCAATCGACCGGTAGCTCGCGATCGACTTAATGAGCACCCCTGTTCTAGATCTTCCAGAATCTGTACCGATTCCAGTTGTATTTCGGTCTGATTTTATTTATTCCACAAATTTCTTGGACAAACAGCAGAGTGGGTGGAGGGCAAACCTACAGCTCGTCCCCGGGAATGCCCATGTAAGGAAGTCCGGCTCACTCTGACGTCACATTGCCACAGTGGCCCAGTGTTGGAAAAAACTCTCTGAAACCGAGCATTCAGAGACATTCCAAACTTTTTTCATAGCTCAGTCATTATTTGAAATTGTTCCTGGAACTGGAAGGAGGCCCTGGGGCAGTCCAAGGACATGCTAGAGGGATTATGTCTCTTGGTTGGCAGGAACAAGAAGAGTTGGCTGGGGACCGGGAAATTTGGGCTTCCCAACTGAAACTGCTAGTCCTGCGACCTGGACTCGGACAGAGAAGTGCTCCCGAACACAGATTGACAGATTTGTGAACAATATTTAGAAACTGGCCCACATTTTATGTGCATAGAAAAGGCTTTGGATCTTTCAATTCATCTCATGAAGGATGGGAGAAAAAAGTGTTGTGTTGAGCCTATCATCAGTTTTTAATTATCAGGAAAAACAACCTCTTTAATTATAATTAATAATCCTTATTATTGTTGCCTGATTCCAGTTAATACCCCCCACCCCCCCCCACCCCCCACTGAGGTAAACATACACCCAGCTACAATTTGACTATTACTATGAGCAGGAAGACAACTTTCTGTGCCTCTCCTGCCAGGCATCATCTTCCCGGTTCTTATTCTGGACCTGAATATGTGGAAGAACCAGATCTTCTACTCAATCTTCATGTATGGTCAGTATGTGGCGCCCGACCAGAAGATCCATATCGTGAATGACCCTGACGCACCCAGGAAGTTGACCAGCACCACACTAACTTACGGCTGGCGCTCAAAGAGCAAGGATCCCGCCACCCAACCCCCCCCCACATCCACGGAGACATGGTAATGTACAGCTGCTACATTGGTGCTGGCATGAACACCAAATCCATGGCCTTCATCCAAAGCCTCGGGGTGTTTGTCCTCTTCACGTCATTCATCTTGCAGTTGGGGCGCTTCCAGAAAAGTGAGAGATTGGGAAAAAAAGCTGGACAAGAGCTGCAAAATGATGACGAAGTCCCAGTCGGAATACAAGGAGATGGACATCACCTCTGAGGGCAAGGGTGATGCCGTGGCCAACAGCCTCGCACCATCGGAATCCAATCCTCAGCGAAGTTGGCAATCAGAGCAGAAACCAAAGAGACTCATCCAGAGGATGAAGTGGACGTCATTTTTTTCACGGAAGAACACGCTCCTGATTTTTGACCTGATTCTTCAAGAGAGACATGTAGCATTCCCAACATTTTCCAACCAAAAGTATTCTGATAATACCAAGCAAACGATTCCGATCACAACTCGTTTTTCGTAATTTCACAACTACTTGGGTGCTTTTCCTCCAGACCTCCAGACAGAGTGAATCAGAAATGTCACAAATGTGTACATTTTTGCGTGGTTTGACATAAAAGCAGACCACTTTCATGTGGATGCGGACCACTCTGGAAAATGTTGAAATTTGACCAGGATGTCCATAAAATGGGGAAACAAAGTTTTGGCAGTGATTGAAATGTTGTGTTTCGGTAGTGTTGCTACTTCAGTGCTCATTGAGTTGAATACAACAACATTGACTTGTAAATGGATATGGATTTATATCAATAAATGGATCAATAAAACTAGCTTGTCTTCCATTGATGCAATATTTTTTTATACCATTACAGATAACCAATTCATATTTTTTAAATGTACCTAAAGCAGGGGTGGGCAAACTACGGCCCGGGGGCCACATGCGGCCCACCAAACGTTTGAATCCGGCCCGCCAATTGCTTTTTAGTATTTCAACTTTTAACATACCAGCTGGCAACATGACTTTCAAGTCGGATGTCTTATTCAGTAAAAAAAAAAAAAAAATCGTAGTTTGATGTATCTGATGTTTAAAGTGCTCCTGAAAAAAGGAGAAATGAAAACATATAGCTGATAGTATGACAATTAAAATTAGACAAATAAATCAAGGCGTAAAATTATAAGCCTGAAAATTATTAAAATTATTAAAAATTTATTAAAATTATCAAAAATTATTAAAACTATTAAAATTATTAAAATTATTAAAATTATTAAAATTATTAAAATTATTAAAATTATTAAAATTATTAAAATTATTAAAATTATTAAAATTATAAGCGTAAAATCATGTGTGTTAAATATATGTTCTGGCCCCCCGCACAATTTTGTTAACTCAATGCGGCCCATGAGTCAAAAAGTTTGCCCACCCCTGACCTAAAGGGATAAGGACTCAAAACAAAGTTGGATTTGTTTTAACTATAATATATATATATATATATATATATATATATATATATATATATATATATATATATATATATATATATATATATATATATTACTATATTTTTCCTAATCAAGTATAACTTGACCACAATTAACAAAACAAAAAATAGTACAAAGTGCCTCCAAAGGGTTAACAGCAAAACTTTGATGGTCATCCAGCGCCATCATTCCATCATGAAATCACGGATCCCCTAGGGTCGGCTCTGGCAAACTCTTTGAACTTTTCAAACGCTGTGACGATAGGAACAAGCCTCGGGCGTCGTGGCAACGCTGACATTTGAGGTGGATGTTAAGGTTGGAAGTGTTGAAGCGCAATGTTTGTCTCCGTGATGGCAGACCCTGTGGTGCAACTCTTCCTCTGAGACTGTGAATTTTGTTTTGGGGTTGTGAAAGATTAACCGATGTGAGCAGATACCTGGTTTGACGAGAGAGTGACATGGTTGAATCAGTCATACGTAACTCTTTAGATGAATTGATTGGAGAGACATGCACTGGGTATTGCAAGGCTAGCGCCCGGCTAACAGTCTTACCACAAGAGCCTGGCCTTGTGTTGAGATGGGTGCAAATAGTAGCAATGCATACATTACAGTCATCTAATTTAGCATACAGGGGTGTGAAAGTGTTTGCCCCCTTCCTGATTTCTTATTGTTTGCACGTATTATTATTGTTATTCTTTCCATGAATGTGCAAGTGAGTGTCCTTGGATGTATGAGTGTGAAGAAGTTCCCCCGACAAGTCTTGGAGCTTCAGTTCGCAGGGTGTCATCGCGATAACACAGCAGTTGCCATGGAGACCAAAACAGAAACCTGGAGTAACCTGAAGGAAAAACAACAAGAAACTCTCCCAGTGCTATCATGTGAGTCTTATTTTCTCTTATTATTATTCTTGGGATACATTTGAGGATTGGTTTTGGAGGCCTAATATAAAGGCCCAAAAAAGGCCAGCATTGTTAGTCCAGTGAATGGCTTTCGTGTCACGTCTCTGGGCCCCGGGTACAATGGAGGCCGGTTTGACCCTCCATGATATAGCCAGGCGTATCAGAAACCTATACGAACGCCATACCACTGTTGACAATAGACCGCATCCAGGGAGAGAGAGAGTGACAACTCATGACCGGGACACCTGCGGGACTGCTTTTGCCATGCCGGCCGTACATCACGGGAAACAACCTGGCAGGAACAACACCCGGATCAGCAGCCCCACTGTGCATCGACCTGGTATTGACTTTGGGCTGTAATTTCATGGTGCAGCACAAGGTGGCGCAGAGCGGCAGAGCGTGGCGCACCCCACGCAGTGGTAATTTCATCCAGCGCACCGCTGTGCACAGCCAATTTGGTAGACTGTGCTGCAGCTAGGTGGCGCACCAAGGGAGGTGTACGCATTTTCAAATTTTCAAAACAGCGCACCAAATTTGAGCTGAAACATGGCCAGCTACGACCAGGTCGATTCTTGGTACAGGTGAAGAGCACGCTGCGCAGTGGTAAATTGGCTGGCAGGTGCACAGTGCAGACACGTCACCAAAACCTCACAGGTAGGCAGTGTCAGGCACATTTCAATGCACTAAAGAATCACAGCAACCCCAATTGAATGTAACAGAACCAGCATGTACGTACATTTTTGTAGTAATTGTCCCATCATATCTGATGTCAGATCAAACAAGTCACTCACGATGGGAACTAGGGAGGAGCCGTTTCTAACGAGTATTCATTACAGATAATGTATTTTTGCCAGATACTAGTATGAAACACATTTCATCATTATCCGTATTCCTGTTTCTAGAAAATGTTCATTATGTATTCACTCTTCACGCTCTGTGATTGGCCAGTGACACGAGCTCAGCGGGTGCTTCACAAGGTGCAATTGGGAAGTTTAAAACGGCACGCCATTGGTCACAATGCCTCCACTTTATTAGGTTTTCTTCAGCTTATCTCTATTTTGGTTTGTATCTAAAGTTACTTGGTAAACTTGGTCCGTAAAACGCTGTGCAGACCTGCATTGACTGGCCACAACATTAGGTACACTTGATGCCGCACAAAGGCGGCATAAAATATTGCTCCCCTCGCAATACATTGCAGTGTCCACCTTGCAATCTTAAACTTATTTCATAAAACACACAATCGTTTTAACAGGACAACGGGCACGATTGTGCATCAGTCACTGACTGTGGGGTTTTTTTTTTGTCTACTTGTTTCGGGTGGTGGCTGGTGATAAAGTCAGTTGTAAAACTGCTTGTAGTACTAACACAGTGCTTTTGCGAAAAATACAGTCAGCAAGGCTGACACATTACGTTTATTTCCATGTTTGCAATTTCACACAGCTCATATGCATGAAATAATTATAACATATATTAGTAAATAAAAATAAAGTCTCAAGGAACTCACCCACACTCATAGCTGAATAATAAACAATATATATAATCAATTCATGTCAATTTCAGACTTAAAATAATGTACCGTTTTAAGCACCTCCCATGTCTGATTAAACCACACCCATTTCCAGTTTATGTTTATCTTTAAACAAGATTTTATTTGTTGGGAAAACCAAAATAACAAATTTTGATAGTTATTTGCTCAATTAAAAAAATTCGGAACTAAACTAGACTAAAAGGTAACCCCTCGTTCTAAAATGAAGGCTATACTGTCACGGTTCGGCTTCATTGCTTTAAAGTTCGACCCCAGGATGCAGAGAGCAGGACCAAATGCAGGTAAAATAATATTTATTCTGGCTATAATAGCAGCAGAAGAAAAGGCAACTCAACTTGCTGACGGACAAACAACACAATAATCCCACAAAGGGGAGATGCACACACCTGAACTAAATACAAACACAAATTAGGGACAGGTGTGAGTGATTAAGGCAACCAAGGACGACAGGGCAAAACAGGAAGTTAAATACAAAATAAGAGTTCAAAACGGACACCAAAAGCTAGGCCGGAAACTCAAACATAAACTGTCACGCCCTGTGTGGGTTCGTGCGTGACAGTTTGTCTATGTTCCCTGTCTGGGCTTTGGTTTCCCTTTTGAACACTCTTATTTTGTATCGAACTTCCTGTCTTTGCCCTGTCTTCCTTCGTTGTCCCAATCACCCACACCTGTCCCTAATTTGTGTCTATTTAGTTCAGGTGTGTGCGTCTCCCTGTGTTGGATCATTGTTTGTTTGTCCTGCTGCTACCTGAGTTGCCTTTTTCTGCTGCTGCTATTATAGCTAGAATAAATACTATTTACCTGCTATTTGGTCCTGCTCTCTGCATCCTGGGGTCGAACTTTAAAGCTCTCAAGCCGAACCGTGACATATACTATAAAGTCAAGAAGTAATTAGGCCTTAAAACCAGGAAAATTATCTAACATGTCGAGAAATATGATTTTAAATTTCATTTGACATAAATCTGCACTTGGATGCACCGTTAGCGCGCACGCCACACAGCTAGGAGACCCAAGTTTGATTCCATCCTCGGCCCAAGTTTGCATGTTTTCCCCGTGCATGCGTGGGTTTTCTCCGGGTACTCCGGTTTCCTCCCACATTCCAAAAACATGCTAGGTTAATTAGCCACTCCAAATTGTCCATAGGTATGAATGTGAGTGTGAATGGTTGTTTGTCTATATGTGCCCTGGGATTGGCTGGCCACCAGTCTAGGGTGTACCACGCCTCTCGCCCCAAGACAGCTGGGATAGAAATGAACAGTAGTACCAGCTTTTGTCCCCCAGCAAATGCATGCACACCTATGTTGTGTACTCCAAACTGTAACTGAAGTACTGCATTACTAAGAGTAATAAATCATTGTCTTTTCTCATTTTTGAGCTGAGCGCTCCAAGTTGCATTTGCATAAATTGCACGCCACTTTAGGAGCGAGTGCCGTAATTTAATAACAGCCGTATTACTCACAGACAAAAGTGCAATAATGGGATTTGCCTTTGCATTTATCTAAATTCCAATATACTCAGTGAACAACTACACTATAATATTTTGTAATAAATGGACCCATTACAATAATAAAAAAAGCTAATCCTTTTGTGGTCAGCAAGAGTGAAAGCTTATGGAGACAGCTGATTAAATGCTGATCTGATTAAATGCTTATTTCTGTGGTAGAAGCTATTGTCTGATCAACTATTCTTCCTCTGAAAGTAGATTTATAATAATGTTGTCATTTTAACATGAGGAAGACATTCCATTCTGCTCAAGCATAAAAGGGGCTTTCATGCGTTGTCATGTAAAAACTACAGTTGGGTATCATTTCCATGTTATCAGATAACGGGGCCAAATTGGTACTTTAAAAAAAGAAAATAAAAAAATGAAATACTTCAGTCATGTCAATGAAAAGAGAAATAAGTGATGAATTAAATATATGTCATAAATTGTGTCCGTTAAAACAATGAATAGTAACTATTCTTTTATCACGGACATGTTACAACTTATTTTTCCGGTCTGGTTCCTGCCAGTGTGGTTACAGTACCGAGTTTAGCTACGCATCCCTGCCCAAAACATCACTTCCTGTTTTGACTCATGAGACTCATGAGGACAGCTTGGAGGAACCAACCAAGTGGCAGCTAGCAATTGGTGTATTCCTACCAAAAGAGGAAAACTCCAGTACCATCAGCCAATTTAGAAGCATTGCCTTGCTCAACGTGGAGGGGAAGATATTCTTCTCCATCCTGGCCAGGAGGATGACCAACTTCGTCATGGCAAATGAGTACATCGATACAAGCTGCCAGAAGGCTGGAATCCCTGGTTTCCCTGGATGCATTGAGCACTCCTCCATGATTTGGGAACAAATCCAGCAGGCAAAGAGGGAAAAGCGGGACCTGCATGTCGTGTGGCTAGATCTTGCCAATGCATACGGTTCAGTGCCACATAAGTTCATAGACTTGGCCTTGGACTTCTTCCATGTTCCAGAGTACATAAAGGACATCATCACCAATACTTTGACAACCTGCACATGTGCGTTCCGCTGGAAGGCTGCACAACTGGTTGGCAACGGCTAGAACGAGGAATGGCCATGGGATGCGCCATCTCCCCAATCCTGTTTGTGACAGCCTTCCAAGTTAAACTCAGAGGGTCCAGGCAGGCCGTTGGAGGGATCAGGCTACCGTCAGGGGGGAGGCTCCCACCACTAAGGAGCTACATGGACGACGTCACGACCATCCTTCAGACAGCACCGTGCACAACACGACTCCTTGAGCGTTTTGACCAGCTGATCACGTGGGCGAGGATGAAGGTAAAGGCAACAAAACCAAGAAGCCTGTCAATAAGGAAAGGAGCCCCCCAAGTCAAGATCACCTTTGTGGTGGGAGGAGAAATAATTCCACAGCTCGCTGAAAAGCCACCCAGGAGCCTGGGGAGGCGGTATACTGTGGACTTGTCTGACAGACAGATGGGAATGCAGGTTAAACAACAACTTGCCGAAGGGCTGGCAAGGATAGAACAAAGCCAGCTGCCAGGGAAGCACAAGGTGTGGTGCTACCAGCACACCCTATACCAACGTGATGTGATGTGTGATGTGGCCACTTAAGATCTGCCAGATCCCCATTTCAGAGGTCAGCAAGATGGACGGCCTAACCAACAGATACATCAGGATGTGGGTGGGATTACCTCGCTGCTTCTCAGATGCAGGCCTCTTTGGAAGGAACATGCTGGAGCTCCCTTTGAAATCCATCAGTCTCGGGTACAAGCAGGAGAAGGCACGCCTTGTACTTGAGATGAAGGACTCTGCTGACCATCTAATAAGGAGTGCAAAAGTCCCAAACCCGCACAGGCCATAAATGGAAAGCACCTGCTGAGGCAGAGAACGCCATCTCCAGCCTGCAGCTCAAAGAGGCCATTGGGTCAACCCAGATAGGTCGTACTGGCCTAGGCTGGGCAGCGCCGCAACAGTTCTGGTCCAAAGCTACCATGAGGCAGAGGAAGACCATGGTGGTGGACAAAGTCACCAGGGTGGAGCAGGAGCACTTCCGCATAAAGGCGATATCCCAGGGCAGCCAAGGAGCGTGGACATGATGGGAAGCTAGTGTGCAGAGGCGCATCAGCTGGGCAGACATCTGGAGGACACCATGGAGCAGACTAAGCTTCCTGATCAGAGCAGCCTATGAAAGCCTACCATGCCCCCGGAACCTCACTCAGTGGTTCAGGAGTGAGGTAGGCTGTCCTCTGTGCAGTACCACCAAGGCTAGCCTCCAGCACATCCTTTCAAGCTGGCAGAGCACCTTGAAAGATGCAGGGTGGCTGCAAACCGCAGCCAGACAATAGTAAGGCCGGCGCTTGCTGCTTTCGTCAAGCCAGGCGAAAAGACAACTGGTGTTCCCAAGAGAGATCATGACAACTACTCTCAGACCAGATATTGTCATGTGGTCTGCAGTGGAGAGATCAGTCCACTTGATGGAGCTAACCATCCCCTGGGAAGAGGGCATGACAGCAGCCCATTAGAGGAAACACCTCAAATACTCCAAGTTGGCGGCGGAGTGCCGAGAGGCTGGCTGGAAGGCCAGGGTATACCCTGTGGAGGTCGGAAGCAGGGGCTTTGTTGGCAAGACGGCAGTCCAACTGCTCCGCAGTGCTGGGATGACAGGGACAAGCCTGCGGAAAGCGGTGAAGGAGCTAAGGAGAGGAGGTTGAGAAAGCAAGCTGCTGGCTGTGGCTCCGGAGGAAGGAAAAAGGATGGGGGCTAACAGGGAGGGAGAGCTGCAGGGAGTGGCGGGGAGACGTCCCAATATGCCGCTGCCCCCCCCCCACCAAGAGATGTACTGGCATAGGGGGCGAAACATCTGTGGTGGCCAACAACGGTGGCCTCTAGCTGATGACCCTGCAGCTGCCCGCATCGGCACCGGAGGAGGTGCGTCAGGCCGGAAGGTCGAAGCAGGAACCAACCGCTGACCTGCCTATTTGTGTGCTGCATAAGTTTGGCCCCATGAAATCCATTTGATTTTTTATTAGCACTGGAAAAGTTGTTGTTCATTTTTGACATCCTGTTCTGTACAGGATGAGGATACTGTACAGGATACTTTCCTGATGTCCTATTAATGGAACACTACTGACACCTAGTGACCAGCGTAGAATACCTCACGTCTTTTAATGCGCCTGCTGAATGCCTTCTACTGTATTTCTATTTTACTTCTTGTAGACATTTTTTTATGCTTGATTCATGCTTGATGCCTGTTTCATTTAGGGAATTGTAAGACAAATAATAGGTCGTATTCAACCGTGAAAAAGCAATGAGTGAAGAAACGGGAAGTGGTGAGAGATTACCGTATTTCTCCACCCGTTCCCCATATTTTGGTGGAAATCGGCCAAGTTTGTGTTTATCTTAATCGTCAGTGGTATCAATTATCAGTCAAAGGGGCAGTAACTATTGTAGAGCTAGAAACGGGAATAAACATGGAGGAGAAGTGTACAAGAAAGGTTACGTCAAGCTTCCAAATCCTACAAAACAGGATCTGTCAAATAAACAAAGAGATCCTACAAAGAGGTGTTAAATGTAAATGGAAATACTTTATTTCACTATTGCACAATAACAAGCTTGGAAAAAGCAAAAAGTGGACTAAAAAGCTACAAAGCACCACATAATACTGACAACTGGTAAGTGTGGCAAAGGAACACTAACAGGTCCCAAGAGGGACTCATCAACACTACCGTCTTGTACAGTCCAATCAGGAAAATAAAGGAGCACAGTCATGCCAGTTAATATTCATATGTTACAAGCTCAAGTGGGGTGGCGAGTGAAGTCCATCATCATCATCATCATCATCACATTAGCTATCTTACATGTTTGGTAGAAAGATGAGAAAAAAACCTGCTTGTGTTTTTATGAATGGGACCAAACCTGCTGGCATTTCCAATAAAAACAATCAAACATGAATGGATGACTGGATGAATTATCCTGATAAGAAGACGAGGAGGAGGACACGTCCATGTGGCCCAAACAATCCTGACGAGCCGCACCTTGATGATATCAGTGAGGGGACGGCAATAGAGGCGGGGTTGATTTTTTTTTTTGTTTAGTATTTTCCATGAGGGAGAATGCTGTACCGGTGCCCCCCCCCTAAAGGCACATGGGGTCCACTGAGCAACAGATGTGTCCGTTCTGTCAACGAGAAAGCAGATGGCGTTGCACAAAAAGCTGGACGTCTCATCTAGTTATATAGCTGGAACCTCCAAAGTCAAACATCATGGCCACTTGTTGCTAGGCAGAATTCCTGTGTTTCATACTATGAAAGGACAGGGAAAGGTGGGCGGAACGCAGAAATCTCATACTGGACCGCAGACATTTGTACATTATTTTCTGTCATCACAGTCAATGCAAAGCAGAAAACTGTGATGATAACCATAGAACTTTTTGATGATGAAACTTAAGTGGCACGCTCTGTCCTGGCTCCCATATGTTGACTAATATTTATAGAATGTTTACATGTAATTTGAAGAGGCTGCACAAGCAGTCAAAGATGTTTTAATGTTATGTTTTTTAATTATTATTATGTGTACATCACTGTTAACTTGTATGGTAATTCCTGTTACATAAAACAAAGTTTCTGATGGCCACAGTTTGACCCCGGTACAGACTAAGTGTGTGTGTGTGTTGGACCTCGGAGGTTCCCGTGGGTTCTAGTGGTACCTTGCACTGGCACAGGGTGCACTCGGTGCCGTGCTTGATCCAGGAGGAGCCGCTGAAGCGTGAGATGTGGTGCTCGTCCGTGCACGTTTTGGTGATGTCGTTGCGGATGGTGTCGGCCAAGCAGGGGTCGCTGACGCATCGGGGGCAGCACTCGCCCTCGGGTACCACCGTGAACTCGCAGTCGACGGGGGGGCACGACAGCGGCCAGCAGTCCACCTGCCCCTGCTGGTGGGAATTGAAACATTACTCCACCTTTCTTTTTTTTTAAATAGGATTTACCGTTATGGGGTGTTCTGAACTCCTGTTTCAATGCCAGTGTGCTATAACAAGACTAGAGGACTTTTTCTTTACATTCCTTTCTTATCCTGGGAAGGAAAATATGCCCCAGTGAGTACTATTCTACTTTTTGATGGGGTCTCGATGATGCAAAATGCAGTTTTTAAATGAAACATTTTTATTATTAAGAAAAATATCTCAATAGGATCCAGGTCAGGACTTTGACTACGCCACTGCAAAGTGTAAAAACTATAACTAGTTATAACTATAACTATATATACAGTTATAGTTACTGTAACTATTAATTAGAAATCCCACAGTTTTTAAATGTTTCATGCTAGCTGTGATTTGTCCTACGTTTTGTCACTGAATGTACCATCCGACCAAAGAGGGCTGTATGGATGTATTTGGATGTATTTGGATGTATTTTCCCCCTTTTACTTTCACCTCATACTTGCTCCCAAATGCTGATACTATGTGGGAATGCATAAAGGTAAGATTTGATGACTTTGAGTGCTAATGTGCATCATTGTGGGACACAACCTCTCTGAAAAAAGCTCTGTATTCATCGAGTGCTTTTCATTTGATGTTGTTCCTGACATAGTTTTATACAAGACGTCATAAATGGGATCAACCACATGACTATAATGGACGTATGTTTTTACTCAGATGTTGAAAATCTCCCCCTAGCTAGTTTGAAGCTAAATCGCTAATGCTAGCACTGTCAAGTCAAACCCTTGTCCAAAATAATTTAGATAAGGCAGACAGGAAAAAAATAAATAAAAAGATAAATAAAAAAAAAATACTTTTCATAGCCCTCAGTAAGGAAATAATACATTTTCGTTGTAACTAGCACGTTATTTTACTAAATTAAACACGGGAGATCAGGTGGGGAAAATCTAAACCGGAAGTGGGAATCAGTTTTAAGCGCACCTGGGCGTCTGCATTAGGGCACTTCCTTTCTCAGCAGGTAAGGCTGCAGACAAGTGGTATGAGAAGGTAGTCAGAACTGCACCCCAAACCTTGCGCAAACTGGAGCTACAAAACTGAAGAGGCAGCCGGTAAGAAATTCCTGTTAATATTAGCGCTGTGGTTTGACGCGCCCGTGCCACGTAAGGCACGGCCCTTTTTTTTGGATGAGACGGCCGCTGGTGACGCGCGCCTCACTTTAGTTATTGGTACTAGATTAGAAGTATTAACACGGTGCAATTGGTCAGAAAGTGGGATCTGGAACACCGTCGATCGCCTGTGTCGCGTAGGTGCACACGGCGGCTCATTGTGGTGGTTCATTTAATTGGCACCAATTGAGCTGATCAGCGAGCTTTGGGCATCGAAGGAACGCGCTATGCTCATTTCTTTTCAGTGGGCTTATATTATTTAGAGCCTTTATAATAATTTTAGTTGCGTGGCAAGATGGGGGAAATGCAAATGGTTTAATAAATCAAATAAAATAATGAAGAAAGAAATGAAGTAAAGAATAAGTTAATAAATGCAGGTTAAGGGGACAAAATTATTTCCAACCATTGTTAAAATGTTTAATGGTTAATATACTGCTGAACAACATGATTTATATCTTATATAAATACTTGCATATGTATATTATTGTGCATATTATATATATTTAGAAATATGTATATTGTGTATACTTATACTTTCCCCTTTTTTATTTGAAGGTTTTCACCTATGCGCTATGCACCTATGCACTACACTGCTGTACTACACTGCTGTGCTACGCTGTGCTGTACTGTGCTGTACATTACCACAACAAGACTTGTGCCTCACTAAATAAACCCAAAAACAGTGAAAGCATCGAGTGGATCCAGTCTTTCCTCAGTGTGGCTACTCAGACCCCCTTTTTCAAGTTCAGGGGATGCGCAAGGCTAGAAGGAACTTGACAAGCACAACACTGGACTTCAGCCATCACATTGACAGCCCATCAGCCCGGTAGACATTTTAATAGTATAGTAGTTGATAGTTAATGCAAAATGCTGATGTATGCTAAAGTCAGAGCTAGTGTGTTGCGGTGAGGCCTCCCATTGGAATATCCTTCTTTCGGTCCCAAAACAATCTGATCTGCAGTAAGGAGAATCCTCTCAAAGCCTAACCTGGAAGACGCCATTGTGTTGTGCGGTGTTGTGGTGTGAGTCTTTTCCAGCGTAATTCCAATGGGCTGTGTTTAATCTTATAGGTGGAATATGCTGGCCATTGGAAAACAATCTGTGGGCCACAAATGGGCCGCACTTTGGACCCCCTGGTGTCGCTGAAAGAAGAACAAACGATCCCACAGTGGAAATGATTCGTGCGTCATTGAACAGACGCAGCCAAGACAAGGTGGCGTGTAAAGCGTGACTTTGGCATTTATGTCTCCGTGGTGACATGTAAGGATGTGCAGATTTACTGGGAATCACTTATTGGCTGCCTCCGCACTCTTGGAACAACAGAAGAAGCTGAAAGCAAATGCAGGGAAATCCGTGTGTGGAAGATTCATATATAGGAGAAATAGACGACAAGGTAACCCCCCCGCCTCCCCCACCCCCACACACAGTTCTTCTTGCTCTGTGGACCTTGAAAGAATCACTCAGAAAAAAAATGCCTTGCTCCATCAAAGCAGCCAAAGCACGGAAGGTCATTTGAATTCTTGTTACATCTCACTAATGACTTACTCTTTCCGCTCTGACGCTGAGATGAAAACTCGTATTTATTTTCTTCTCCTTGAACATTCGCCGTTCAGTTCACAACGTTTCTCCTATTCAATCATTTCCTTGAAGACCAAGAGCATTTGTTGCCACAACCAGAGCTTTTCTTCCAGTATGGACATAAAGCAGGAGTGTGCAGCCCGTGGGTATGCAGCACATTCTAACAATATTATTTCACAAGAAAATAACAACATCCAAACTTGAAAAATCTGATGTCATTTTGCAAAAACAAAGTCTAAATATTAAGATATTATATTATATTTTTTTATTTTAAGAGAAAAAGTGGTTATAATAATACAAGTTCATTGTTGTAGCATAAAGGTAAAATATTAAAACAAAGAAAGTTGTTTGGCCAAAAGTATATAAAATATTATGAGTAACAAACAAAGCAACCCATTTTAGAAAATTTGCTTGCGTATAAATAATTTTTACAATAAATGTTAACGAGAATTAAAGCCAAATATAGAAGTCAAAATCACATGAAAAATTCACTTGAATAAAGTTGAAATAGTTAGAAGATGAAAAAATTAAAAGCCTCAAAAATGCTAAAAGCAAATACAAATCTAAATGATTGAAAGAAAACTGTAAAAAAAATCAAACAAAAATAACTTCAAAATGTAAAATAATAATAAAAAAATTAATAAAAATAATGACTTACATAAAAACACAAAAATAAGCAAAATAATCAAAAATAACTAATCTATACATAAAAGCCCCAAAATAAAAAGCTAATAAAAATAAAAAATGACTTAAAAACATGAGACATAATGACTTCAAAGTTAAATAAATAACAATAAACACAAATAAAATTGTCTTCAATAAAAGCATAACAAGTTGATCAACAGAAATAAAATAACTACATTAAAAGCGTTTAAAAATCTTACATCATAAAATAGCAGGGATGCTCCGATTCTTTAGCTAGCAATCGGTATCAGCCAATTCCCATAAACACTTACGAGAATAAAATCAAACTATTAAGGGAAAAAGGTCAAACATTTATGAGAATACACTATTTTATTAGTAATTATTATTAATAATAATCATTAGTGATTATTATTGGTAATTATTATTGGTTATTATTATTATTATTATTATTATTATTATATAGAATAGAAGAAGATAGATGGATGATTATGTAAAATTAGGAGGAAAAGTTATGTCATTTTAGTAGCACATGTTCGCATGTAGGCCACACAGTTGGGAAGACTTGGGTTTGAATCTCCGCTTGGGCATCTCTGTGTGGAGTTTGCATGTTCTCCCCGTGCATGCGTGGGTTTTCTCCGGGTACTCCGGTTTCCTCCCACATTCCAAAAACATGCTAGGTTAATTGGCCACTCCAAATTGTCCATAGGTATGAATGTGGGTGTGAATGATCCTATATATGAAAAACTGTAAATATTCCAAATCATCTCAATGACGTCTCCTTACTGCCATGACAACAATGGTTCTGTTGCCGCCGTGTCGTGCGACATATTTATGACTAAATGATCATGTGGTCGGAGCAGCTACAGTATGTTTACATTTTACTTACCAGGCACTGGCACTGCTGGCAGTTCTCCACCCAAGTGTCACCGCTGCCGTAAGTCACAGCACCGTTCTGGTGCAGGCACTGGCTGCTCAGTCGAGGGTCGCACTCGGGGCAGCAGAAAAGGTCGGCGCTGGGGTTGTCGCAGTCACACACCATCCTGCGGCACATCACTTGGCCAGCCTGAGGAAGAGGAGGAGAAAGTTGAAGGCTGTATTGGGTACATGGATCGATATGGAGAACAGGATATTAATGTTTACATACACTCAAAAATACACGCAGTCACCTCAATCTTATCAGTAAAGTAAGTGGGGGTGACGCTTCCACAAAATCAGGGGTGTACGTGTATACACCCCTGATGTACGTGTATACACTGCTGATGTACGTGTATACACCCCTGATGTACGTGTATACACCCCTGATGTACGTGTATACACCGCTGATGTACGTGATAAATCCTTCCTTTATTTCAGTTCATTGGTTCCAAACCAGGCTGCACGGCGGACAAGTGGTTAGCACGCAAGTCTGACAGCTAGGACACCGGAGTTCAATTCCACGCTCAGCCATCTCTGTGTGGAGTTTGCATGTTCTCCCCGTGCATGCGTGGGTTTTCTCCGGGTACTCCGGTTTCCTCCCACATTCCAAAAACATGCTCGGTTAATTGGCCACTCCAAATTGTCCATAGGTATGAATGTGAGTGTGAATGGTTGTTTGTCTATATGTGCCCTGTGATTGGCTGGCCACCAGTCCAGGTCTCGCCTGAAGACAGCTGGGATAGGCTCCAGCGCCCCCGCAACCCTCGTGAGGATAAAAGGTAGAAAATTTCAGGTAATGAGGTTTGCACGTTTGGAAGTGAGCCCTGAGAGACGTTTGGGGTGGCTCAAAATGCTCGGTTTCAAAAGGTATGGTAAAACTGCCCCTTTGTGATGTCACAGAGGAGCGGACGTCCTTATATGGCCGTGGCTGTAGGCCAGATAAGATCTCTGCCCTCCCCCAAGCTCTACTTCCCTGTTTACATCGATACCAATGGCTCGTTAGGGAAAGGTCCATGAACATGGGCCACTATGCAGCTGGACTAGCCAACATCTTGCTGAAGCCCTACACCTTTCCAACGTTACTTGGTTGTGTGGAAGAGTCAGAAGGGCAAGTAGTAAGTAACAATTTATCAGCGTCCTGTGTTTATTTTGTCCAAGTCCTGGAGCAAAAGTGCTTGTCTATGTAGCATTATAGAGTGTGCACACAGGGATTGGGCTTGCTAATAGCCGTTTCCCAATCCACAACAATTATTGGCTCTACCCAAGTTTTTTTTCACACTGGTAGTTACCGATGCTGTAGAAAATCAAACTCTAAAATGCTAAAGCTACTTAGAGAGACGTCTTGAAATAACCTTTTTTCTTGAGAAACTTGAGCCTGTCCAAGGATGATTTGGGATCCAACACATATGGCTGAATGTTAAAAGCTGACATTTTAAAAAGATACATCACCTTTTATTATCAACTCCTACATTGTTTATCAACTCCTATAATATTGACTTTGTAATTGTACCATCGGGAGGTCATTCAGCACTCGGGAGTGTGACCAACCACAGCGGAATGGGGGGGGGGGGGGCATTAAAACAGATCATTTCTGCAGGAAGCACAACATCCAAAAACTACTGATGAATAGGTGAAGATTCTGGAAGAACGAGAAAGCTTTGTGTGCTGGTTATTAGTTTATGTAAACTAGGGCTCTAATTTGGTAGACCAGGCGCGGGGGGGGCACACCTTCACCATATGCCTCCATCTGTCCTCAGTCCAGTTCCTTGATGTCTGACCTTCTTTTCCGCCCCTCTTTTGTCCCCCCATCCTCTCAGCGTCCAGCTGTGGCCTCCCCAACAATAACGTGTTTACCCCTCGACTCCGTCAAGCCGCTCAATGCCACTAATTTGACAGGCAGCTCTTCAATCTCTGCTATCAATTAATGCGCCTCTTTTCCATTAGGGAGCCACTTGTGCCCCCGCTCCTTTGTAATCAAATGAATCATTCGCTGCTTGATCGTTCACCACCGACGCTAATCTGTTGTAATCACCTTCCACTTCTTCCACTTGGCATTCGCTTGGGGGAAATACGGGACAGTCGTGAGGATGACAATCAGTCTGAAATGAAATCAACTCTGCACACATTTTGCTACTTGCTAAAAAAATGGCTTATGCATCAATTCTCTCCTCATCTTTACGGGTCAGAAGTGGACTGAGGGTTGGTGTGTTTGTCTGAGAGGAGGAGACCTCCAGCTGTGGACGTGTCCCTGTGGTGCAATCGGCCGACGTGCTTGGCTGTTAAGCGAAAGGTGGTTTCATCCTGGTCCTTCATGCTTGTATGTCTCACATACAGAAGAAGCAGTAGCATCACGGATCAGGAACTAAAAGACGCTTTCCCTAACATTGTTGTTTTTGTCCTGGTTGTTGTTCTAAATGTCACTGATTGTTTCATGGGGACGGGACAGAGGGGACAAAACAAGTTGACATTTGCTGCTGATTGGCCCGGCAGGGGAACACATCATTCTTCTTCTTTGTTCAGATGCTTGGCATTGAGAGACAAAGACACAAGCATCTCCCCTCTGGCACTTTGCCTCATGTCATGGCTCAAATACCTGCAAAGCGGGACATTCAACAACCCAAGTCAACCCAATCCCTTCCCTTCGTTCTTACCTGGCACGAGCACACGGAGCAGCGGTCGCTGTCCAGCACCCACACCTGCCCGCTGTGTTTGACCCTGTTGTCATGGATACAATCGCCGGTGCAGTTGTGTCCGTGGGGGCAGCGGCAGTCGTAGCCTCCTTCCAGGTTGAAGCACACGGTGTCGTTGGCGCAGGTGTTCCTGCCCGTCTTGCACTCATTGATATCTGAACTCGGTGGGAAAGAAGACGTTGCTGTTGATGCCCACAATGGAAGTACGAATGACTAGGGATTCAAAGTTAGGGATTGGATACGCAACTACACAATAACTACATCAAACGTGATGTAAAGTGATACCAGTATTGGAAACATGAGCCATTATTTTATTCACAAATAATACACAGATAGAAATCTCCCATTTTTTTTTCAGCGTTTTGTCCCACTTTGGGTGATGGTCCTTGAAGTACGCTTTGTCCAATGTTGCACATTTTGAGTACTATGGAGTACTATACTGTATTTTTACCATTTGACTTTCACCTCGGTGTGAATGGTTGTTTGTCTATATGTGCCATGTGATTGGCTGGCCACCAGTCCAGGGTGTACCCCGCCTCTCGCCCGCAGAAAGCTGGGATAGGCTCCAGCACTGCCCGCGACCCTCGTGAGGATAAGCGGTAGAAAATGAATGAAGGAATGAATTTCACCTCATATTTGGTCCCAAATGCTGATACTATGTGGGAATGCATCAATGTACGATTTGAATGACCTTATTGAGTACTAATTGAGTGCTAATATTTGTGGTACACAACCGCTCTGAAAACAAACTCCAGGTTCATAGTGATGTATGGTGGCTTCATATTCATACAACAATACATAATGAATACAATCAATGCCATTGCTATAATGTATGCACGTTTTGCTGACATGTTGAGTGATGGTGATGAATGATGATGTGTCACTCTCCTGGTGACTAGCTAGTGTGCTGCTAATGCTATTCACATCCACTATTCTTGCACCTGTCACTCAAAGGTACTGCCAAGATGGAGTCAGCGAGTAGAGTGGCGAGCAGTATTACAGGAAGTGTCTACAACGTTTTCGTGTAGAATGTTGGAAGCTCGCGTGGTGACAGCTTACATGTTGAAAGACAGGCCAAAAGACAGTTTGGGTATTTAGCGTAATAAAGTTGAGCAGAAAGATATTACATTCAGAAAGACCAATCATTTTCATTCATTGCTTTCATAAACAACAACTTCTCCCTTTACTATTATTTTGAAAATAAAGTGCTGCCGTACCTCAAAACCTTTACTTCACGACATAAATAATATCATCAGGGAGTAACCAAAAAAAACTCAATATGCCTCTGCTGGGCGGCACGGCGGTCTAGTGGTTAGTGCGCAGACCTCACAGCTGGGAGACCACGGTTCAATTCCACTCTTGGCCGTCTCTGTGTGGAGTTAGCATGTTCTCCTTGGGTTTTCTCCGGGTACTCCGGTTTCCTCCCACATTCCAAAAACATGCTAGGTTAATTGGCCACTCCAAATTGTCCATAGGTATGAATGTGAGTGTGAATGGTTGTTTGTCTATATGTGCCCTGTGATTGGCTGGCCACCAGTCCAGGGTGTACCCCGCCTCTCGCCCCAAGACAGCTGGGATAGGCTCCAGTACCCCCCGCGACCCTCGTGAGGATAAGCGGTAGAAAATGAATGAAATGAATGAATGCCTCTGCTGCTCAAAGATCCTCTACATTGCAGGAGTGCTCAGCTGCTTTAAGAACAGACTGCGAGATGAGTGCTCCTGTCTTATTGAGAATCTTTGAATATTTTTGCAGCAGGTCCTTAAAACCAGCAGAGTGCTTCTGTCTTAAAAACCGAGCGATCAAGTCATATAGAGGAACTTGGATTAGCATTTTTGCAGTAGATCCTCAAAAACAGCAGAACACTTCCATCATTTAGAGGATCTTGGCCGGCCAGTTTTGCAGTAGGTTCTTAAAAAGAGCAGAGCAGCCCCGTTACAAAAAGTAGATTATCTTTGACTGGCATTGTTGCAGAAGGTCCTTCATTACTGTATGGCTCTCCTGAGGAGCTTTAACTGGCGGTTTTGTAGATCCTACAAAACAGCGCTTTTATCATATACATAGATGTTGGATGACTGCTAATTTAGATTTTGACACTTAAAAAGAGTAGGCCCTTAAAAAGAGCACAGCACCCCTGTTAATAGAGGATTTTGGACCTGTGTTCTGAAGGACCCACCTCAAAAAAGTTTGAAAGTGAACTTGCAGGCTGGTCTGACGTCATTCACAAGCCTGATTTGGCCTTTGGGCCGGCAGTTGAATATCCTAAGCAAGCGTATGCATTTCCCGGCCTGCACGTGTGATATCTCAGTCAGGACAGGAGGAGAAAGTAGAGGTCCACTCACCGACACACGACTCCCCGTTGGCAGAAAACAAGCCGTTGTCATGGTAGCCGTCACGGCACTCACAGTGGTACCAGCCGGGCAAGTTGACACAAGTGGATCTGCTGTCGCACACCACAAAGCCGTCCGCACACTCGTCAATGTCTGAGGAGGAGGAGAAGAATGTGATGGGATGATGCATTCAGGTATGGCTGAAACCAATGCGTGCTTATCAATCTTCTATGCTCCTGATGCCGTCAAATGGCGTCAATGTGATGAAAGTCCACCAACACGCTCATAAAATGCTGGAAATGTTTTCGAGCTGCAGGGGAAAAAGCCTTCTAACAGCACGGGAGCGCTTTACTTCTACAAAGCTTCACTTGGAGAAGCACTTGACTTGGATGCTATCCTCTCAAGTTTCCCCATCGTTTTGGCTCTCCGCATCTTTCATCCCTCTTCTTTTATTTGTAGCGGAAATGTCACTGCATTTGGAAGCACAGCCAAAAAAACATGTTGACGCCGACCAACTCATCAATTCCCGTCTCCTTATTACTGAGCAGTGATGGGGAGGTTGCCAATGAAACGGCTTTTAGAGCCGGCTCCTTAAACTGTCGTTTGTCCGTTGCATCTGAATCCCAACCGGCCAAATCTGTTACCTGTTACCTATGATTGTGTAACGGTTTGTTTTCCACCTCCTCTCTTTCTATAGCAGCATTCAGTTTTTGGTCATTTGGTGTCTTTTTGTTGTACTTTTATGGACTGTCATTGTTTTCTTCTTGCGCCTCTTTTGTTAATATGTGAGTGTCTCTCTGCATCTTGGGATCCAAACCCCGGGCCCACAATGAGGTGTTATCAGGGGTGGGCAAACTACGGCCCGGGGGCCACATCCGGCCCGCCAAGTGTTTGAAATACTTTTCGTTTCAAGTGTTTGAAATGAAATACTTTCCAAAGTATTTCATTTAAACTCAACATACAACCTGGCATCACGGCTTGAGCCAACCTTTTGATGGTGGAAGTAGCTGTTTTATCAATTTCATTATTTGATGTGGTCTGTTGTTTACAAAATTCATTCATTCATTAATTTTCTCCCGCTTATCCTCACTGGGCTCCAAAATGATTGTTTGTCTATATGTGCCCTGTGATTGGCTAGCGACCAGTCCAGGGTGTACCCCGCCTCTCGCCCGAAGACAGCTGTTTACAAAATGCTTCTGAAAAAAGGGACACAAACACATAATAAAAAATAACAATAATAATAATAAAATAATAATAATAATCATTCATTCATTCATTCATTTTTTACCGCTTTTTCCCACAAGGGTTGCAGGGGATGCTGGAGCCTATCCCAGCTGTCTATGGGCGAGAAGCGGGGTACAACCTGGACTAGTCGCCAGCCAATCACAGGGCACATATAGACAAACAACCATTCACACTCACATTCATACCTATGGACAATTTGGAGTGGCCAATTAACCTAGCATGTTTTTGGAATGTGGGAGGAAACCGGAGTACCCGGAGAAAACCCACGCATGCACGGGGAGAACATGCAAACTCCACACAGAGATGGCCGAGGGTGGAATTGAACCCTGGTCGCCTCGCTGTGAGGTCTGCGCCCTAACCTAATAATAATAATAAATGTAATTTATAACGCACTTTACATCAAATAAATGATCTCAAAGTGCACATATAGCAGATTGTATGATACTTGTAAAAATGGACTGTTACGTGTAAAATACAGGGTACCTTTACATACTGTAAAAAGCAAGAACTAACTGATGCTGACAAGGAAAAGCGGGTAACAATGTGTGAATGGTTCTGTAATGTGCTTGAAAATGACAAAAACTTTCTTGAGAACGTCTGGTTCTCAGATGAAGCCCATTTTTTGCTTTCCGGGCACGTCAATAGCAAAAACAATGTTTTTTGGGGTTTGGAGGTTCCAGACAAAGTGCTTAAGAGGCCGCTTCATTCCGTTAAATGTACTGCCTGGGTATGTCCACGGAATGGTGGACATTTGGAACACATCTTGGGAAAGCCATAAATTGACTAAAATTGACAGAAATAGCTGAAACTCTGGTGAATGGTCTTCCATAAACTGAATAATGTGTGGTTGTAATTTGAAATAAATAGCCTTTTAATCAAAGTCACAATTGAAATTTTCATGGGTACGCATCTTTTTGGGTCACCTTGTACTATAGAGTCTAGCACCCCCCCCCGTCAATTTTGTTAAATCAATGCGGCCCGCGAGTCAAAATGTTTGCCCACCCCTGGGTGTTATACTTTAGGAATCACAGCAGCTGAAACATATCGTCCACCATTTTGTAATATTTATTTTCATTGCCTTTGTCACAAAAGGACGATGCGCAAATGGGCTGAATTGACGAACGATGGCGTTTTATACAGAGACTGAGACTGACTGACAGGAGGCTTCACTTACTCGGTTCATTTTGCTGGAAACACACACGGGTGTTGAGACCGATGCACAGACTGAACTCTCCAGACAGAAGAGGAAAACAAACACGCTTACACGTCAATATATCTTTGCCAGCAAAATGAATGTGGTTAATTGATGATCATGACAGGCCTAATTTAACAACTATTTTCGTAAGAACAAAACACTCAGTGAAGGCCTTTGGGAGCCCACTGATGTTGACACCAAAATACAGCCAGACCTCGGTTTCATATGAGGTACCACTTGTACACTGCATATTTTGCCACATATTTTCACTTCATGTATTGTATTATGTATAATATGCAGCATATACATGGTTTACTACTCACTCTACTGTATATAATTTGATTTGATGCTGCACCAGTATTTCATTCAAGTAAGAGACTGTCCCATGTGACAAGTGTGTGTGTGGGTTTGGGGGGGGGTAAAGCGGGCTGCAGTGTCCTCCACCCGCCGCCTAGCCAGCAATGGGATTTATTGGCTAATGAGCTCTCAGGCTTTTCATAGAATATCTGCAGCAGATGTAGTGTTAATCAAATGTGCCGCAAATGAGGCTTTACCTATTTAAAAGTTACCTCAATTTGTCTTATGCCTTAGTGGTTAAGTTCTTTGCATGGAAGGTGGAAACAAGCATGTGGCCAGGCAGCAGAATACCGCCAGAGAACCATAAAACAGCCAACAAAGATGCAACAAAACGCATCCAACACAAGTCCAGCTCTGGAAAAGTATATTTTAGAAGCATCTTAAATATTACGGAATATCAACATAACCCAGCAGACCACATTTTGGTATTATGGAGTTGTGTCACCCAAGTCCCACCAATCAGTCAGCCACTGTAGTACTGTACTATGTTCTATGGTCCCATGACAAAACAGCAGCATGAACGTATTACCTCATCCCTCAAAGACGCTATTTATGTCCCAGTGTCTAAAAATATTTTCAGCATTCCACCTGCTCCACAAAAAGCCTTTTCTATTTGGTCTGCATCCTCGCCGCTTGTTTTTTTTTTTTTTAAGTCTCTTCCATCCTCCATGAGAGTGGTCTCTATTTTTGACCGACCCGCAGTCTCCTCTTGGATAAAACGTGTCTCAAGCAAGTACAGGTAAGGTATAAAATAACTAAATGAAGCAATTTCAGTGGAAATTATGTGTGAATTCTGTGCAGAATAAATGTTAAAATAACTTGGAAAGGTGTTTCACTCACCGAGGCGAGGTTGAAACCAGCAACCATCCGGGTATGAGAGGACCACGTTACTACGACCCCAGCCACGCCCACTTGCATATGCATGGTGGCTTAAGTGAGCAGAGTCAGCTGAGGTCTACATGTAAAGTAAAATACATTTCCTCCATTGAAATTGACCATTTATTGGGGGGCTGAAATATAAGACAGAAAATAATTGCAAACACATTTTTCGCCAGTAGGGGGCCCCCCAAATAAATTGCCCATTCATTTTCAATGGGCGGGAAAATCTTAGTCACAGTAAATGTGGTTTCAGTTTTTTCTAGTCTTGAGCTTTAGGTGTATCTCAAGGTGTCCTGAATGAGCAGAACTTTTCAGCATTGACACAGTAAATGACAGGTGTTCAGGTCTTGATGGGCAGGAGGAAGGATGGAGGCGATGGAGGATGAGGAGTTTTCTTGTTATGCTGAGTGGCAGGTCGGCAACAAGGGCGCTATTACAGCAGCATAAAACGAGCACCAAGCGGATGGTTGTTTCTCCTTTCTTCCACCTTCTACATGCTCCAGTTTTAGCTCCGCTGTCAATCATGGAGGAGTAAAAAAACTGTCATCACCTCCGCTCACCCTGCAGTGTGCCTCGACTCTGGAGCCAGTTTGATCTATTCTCCTTATCTCGTCCTTTCATCGTCCCCATCACTTTTTGTCCGTTTTTCCTTTTCTCCACCTGGAATGTTAAGATTCTCTTAGTGGATGGCCGTGCTCTGAGGGAGGGATCGCTCTGCAGGTCGGGATGCGGTGCTGCAGTGCAACATTCCATGCGGCACTCATTACCGCTCCCATCCTCAACCTCCTCCAGGAGCCTTATTTCCATCCCCGCAGAGGCTCACCTGATCATCCTGGTAAAAGTCCAGCAGGAATTACCAGGAAAAATCCCTGGGTTCCAATTAGACTTTTGAATTATTTGCCAAGATTTTAAATCATATTTCAAGACCCAGATCAGCGACGACGCCTCCGGGAAGTCCACCTCCATCCGCAGAGGCCTTTGGGCACCAACATCTTGACCATGATTGATGGATTCCTGTTTATATATTTCATTTCATATCTTCTAGCTCTAAATCTATACCTTTCTCACCAGCAGATTGTAATTTCTATGAATGGTTCCTTGCACTGACTCAGATATTACTTATGTTATTGTAGTTGGCATACATGCTTCTACTGTTATGATTATAGTAAATAATCAATAGCTTGCCGTTTGGCATAATATTATAGTTGTATTGGTCTTCACTGTAGTAAAGGCACTCGTGTGTAATATGCACAAAGACATTTGCATCCAGATCTAAATCTTCATCCCAGGTACGTGTGGTAAGGCTCAATGAGTTCTGACAGAACTGGGGAAGCTGTGGTTCATTGAGGGGATATACGTATGAACGCCAACATGTTCTGTCGCATTCTGAGGCTTCGCTTCCTTGGTGGAGGTCGCATCCCAGTCTGGGGCTGCATGAGTGCTGTCGGCACCAAGGTCAACTTCAGTTCATTGAGAGGAAACATGAAGTCCAACATTTTCTGTGACGTTCTAAAGCTCTGCGTCCTTAGTGGTGCTGGTGTCGAGGTCTGGGGCTGCATGAGTTCTGCCGGAACTTGGGGAGCAGAAAAAGTCCAAGATGTCCTGTGGTCCTGTGGCATTCTGAAGCCTGGTACCTTTGTGGTGGTAGTTTCAAGTTCTAGGCTGCATGACGCTGCCTTCACTCTTGTTCATATGAAAAAATGAATTCCAACATTGGGAAGCAGTTTTCCAACACGAGAATGAGCCCAAACAACTCTGACACCCCTGATTGCTGTAGTACTGCATATTCAGAATAAAATGCACTTGAAGTGTGGAGCAACGCAGCCGTGCAGGTCTGAGAGCCGTGCAAGCAGCACAAAGCGGCTTCTCACTGGGTGAGACGTTCCATTCGGGTAGAAGCAGCAGGTCGCACTCTTGCTGAACGACAGCTCCCGCCATTAGCGGGCTTCTAATTAACACACACTAATTAGGAGTGATGGATTGAGCCCCTTTGTAAGGCTGTCTCTAAATAAATAATGGCTACATAATCATTGCACTTAAATAAGCCATTTGAGGTTAAACAATCGCTGACAGCCTCCTCTGTAAGGCAGCCAGTGAGCTGCAATATGCAGTCATGCATCATGGGTACTGTGAAGGCCACGCCTCTAATCTTACTGTTGCATTGGGCATTATGCAAAGGACAAACAACCGTTGGCCAAAGAAAACTATCCCTGGATGACCTCAAGGACACAGTGGCCTCCTCCTTTCCAGGACACTTACATTTGTGCCTCATCTCCTGTTTTTAATCACCTCTACTCATTACCGTACATGTCAACATCAGTTGAACCTCAAAAGTCGGAACTTTATAGATCTCTTGAGACTTCAGCTCAGTGAGCATCTGAACAAATAACAAGTATGACGACGGCCACGGAACTGCAAACATTTGAACAAAGCTGTACCTTTATAGCAGCACACGTCTCTGTCCTGGCGTCACGCAGGAGCCAAAAACTCAAAAAAAAAAAGTGTTCATGCCAACACAATCTCGTGAAATCAACACTACTGCTGATAAACGACCACAATGGTGTGAAAGTGGAAGCCTGACGAGCCTCCAAGAGTGTGTAGGAGGCCCACGCGTCTCAGCCAAATCGCTCGTTCTCTCTGTGTGCTGCCCTTTCAAACACAGCAACTACCAAAGCAGAGCTGCTGATCAAAAACAACTTGGGAGTGAGAGGATGACTCAAAATGCTTCTCCTCTTGTGAGAAGTTTGTGTGAGGTCTGCTCAGGACAATTTGTATCAACCAAAAAGCACCTTTAAACTACACAAAGCCCCTTGTGAACATAGGAGCGACCGCATGTTGTAAGGACTAGATGCCCTTGGTACACTGCCGATGATTTACCTCTTGCCAAGATGTAAAATCACATTTCTAGACATGATCGATCATTTGCCTGGTTTTAAGGCCTAATTACTTATTGACTTCATAGTGCAGCCTAAAGTTTAGAATGAGGGATTAGTTGGTCTAGTTTCGCTCAAAAATGTAAAATTTTTTCGTGTTTTTTTTTTTGCGGGCAAAGCCAGGGCCAACTCCACAAGACCTGCCCCTGTAGCATCCCCCCGAAGAGACCAGCAAGAGGCCATGGAGGAGCAATCCCGACCAGCAACAGGACACCAAAGGTCTATCAAAATGTTTTATGATATACATTTATTAATTTACTGCTATTGATCTGCAAGGTCGTGGTGCAGGAGGTAGAGCACGTTGATCACGGAGTGAAAAGATTGGTGGTTCAATCCCTGCTTTCCCCACCCATTCCTTTGGCCAGCCCTCTTTGCAGTGTAGAGTCTTCCAAGGCAAGCAAGTCCTCGCTGACAGGCCTGACAAAGGTTTTCTGGTTCTTGGGACATGCATGGGAAATCCCTTCTCTGACAGGAAAGGAGCCCAAGCTTGTTCGAGAGGTTGAGACATTCCGACTAGACATTGTCCGACTCACCTCGAACCACAGTTTGCATCCAGCAACCAGACTCCTCGAGATGGGCTGGAACCCGTTGTACTCTGAAGTCGCCGCAGGGGAGATAGTCCCCCAGCCCAGTGCCTTTGTGTTGGGGTCATTCCCAGTGAACGAGAGGCTCATTTCTCGAAAGCTTCGGGTTGGGGAAAGGGTTCTAAGAGTCATTTGTGTGTATGCACCAAAGTATTAAGGGTACCAAGCTTTCTTGGGGTCTTGACACCTTAATTTGTCATTGATTCCTAACGTTTAGAGTTTCGAGGTGCAGACTTCAAGGACTTCAAGGGTGTCTAGTTTGGGGACCTCAGGATCATCATGCTGTCACCTTCAATGTTGACTGGGGCAGTTTGCAGCTGAGTGAGAAGCTTTTGGGATGAGACTTGGGACCATGATTCTCAGGCGAAAAAGGGTGGGGTGTACCCTACGGGTTGGGAGTAAGGCGCCTGCTCCAGGTCGAGGAGTACAGGTACATCAGGGTCTTGCTCACGATTGAGGGAAGTTTGGTGCATGAGGTCGACTATTGTATGGCATTACTGTAGACACTCAGACAATGAATGCCTTTGCTGTACAGAACCGTTGTGGTAAAGCCAGAGCTGACCTGGAAGACTCAAGAAGAACCAGCCAGTTAAGGTGACTCGGGCATTTAGTCCAGATTCCTCCTGAATTCCTTCCTGGTGAGGTGTTCTAGGCATGCCCAGCTGGGAAAAGGCCCCCGGGTAGACCTAGGACACACTGGAAGGATTATGTCTCACAGCTAGCCAAGGACTGCTTTCTTGTGGAATTGGAAGTCTGGACTTTTCTACTGAGACTGTTGAGAAATGAACAGCAGGTTCACTAGACAAAACATTACAGACAACGGCAGCGCTAACACACACACAAAATGACAGCACATGTAAAGGTAAGAAGGGCAACTCCTACTAGGGGAATAATAAATAACTCAAACGTTATTTTGGCAACTTGAACCACAATGCATGCTGGGAGCCGGCATCACTCCCAAATAGGGTTGTGACAAAATATTCATATAGCAAATTACTATGATATTAAACCCTACTATGGATTATCACCATTCCTGAGTCCAGTCACCATTTTACATGTCATCCAGGAGGAGTTCCACGACAGGACAGTAGAAAATTGGTTGGTCGTCACAGAAGAAGAGAAACATGCGTCTAATTGTGATACTCCAGCATAGTTAAAATTAAAAGTGTAGACTCACATTGGACTTTTTTGGTTCAACTCAGGCTCCAAACGCTTCCTGGGCCGAGTGGATGAACTGTTTGCATAATGAGGTGGGGGGGCTTACCTCAAAAAAGTCAATTACCTCAATTCTTTACTCTAAAAACATGAATACCAGAGGAAAATCACTGTCTATTGTCCATTTGAAGGAGCACCGAGGAAATTTAGCTAGCTAAATTGGCTAGCTAACAATAAAGTTAAAATCAAGCACATAGCGTATGAAGATGTTTTTTAGTACGCGATGCAGCGTATAGCTTAAACACAGTTAAATACATAGTTCCACAAGTACTGACAAACTTAGTTTGAGACCCTTAACACAACACACACACACACATAAGAGAACTAGAGTGATGACCAAGGCAGGAGATATCTGCTATGTATGATATGGTTTGTTTACAGCACAAGAAATGGCAGAACGTTTCAGAAACCAGGGCGACGACGCGTGCTGATTGGTCCACGTCTTGCACAATCTTGAAATGTATAAAAAAACGGGCAGGGAAAGAAAGGGTGGTTTTTTTGCAGCTGCGCTGTACTAAGACCCAACTTACTGTTGGAATACAGGGAATGCAAATTAAGCCCGGACGTCTGTATTAGATATTGTTAGTATCAGGAATAAATACTCTGGTTTTCATATACCGTTTTGGTTATTTAGTCTGCCCATATCCTCAATTCGACACCCACAAGGAGATCGTCTCGAAGTAAGGGAGGTCGAGATTTCCTTCACTTTTTTTCAGGCCAAATAAATATCAAACCTCAGCAATGAAAGAAAGACTACATAGACCAAAAGAAAGAGCAATGAGAGGAGAGCAATGCCTTATTTTGAGGAGCTTGACAAAGTTTTGGGCTACCGACACCAGCCTTGTCAGCTTGCCGGGGTGGAATAATACCAGAATAATACCAGAATGGTGTACTTCCATAATCCAGGAAGCTATTACAAAAGACAAGGCTATAAAAGTATGGACTTCTGTCAGTTGTATTTGTTTCATTCAATGTTCACAGCACAATTTTGAGTGTAAATACTAGCCTGTGGGTTAACGTTAGCACGCTAGCTTGCTATGGTCAAATGAATGATGCCTCGCTTGTCGCTACCCTCCCATTCTCCCATTGATTTGTTTTCATTTGTTTATATGGTAGCAAACTAGTTTCATTGTAAACCAATAGTAACAACTAAGCAAGAAGTAACAACTATTTTACAGCCGTGGTCTGGTTTCATGTATTTTTAGCGTTCGGTCAGAAAACAATGGTGATGAGAAAGATCAACTTCCCCTCGTTACGAGCCTGCGACATTCACTCTGTGCTAAAAGGTTTTACATTTTGCACCTTAATTTGTCCATTTTTGTAACTTTCCATTGACATGTTTATATGTAAATAAGGACTACAGCGAGTTGCAGCATCCATGCAATGTTGAAGAGATACGGTATGTCAGCTGTACCTATAAATATCAAATATAACTTGGTCATGATTTAGTTTATTTCTAGTTCACGCCACATGTAAATGTAAACGTAAATGTAAAGTTACCCGAGTTTGTAGACATCACACTAAAAGCCTGACTTTGAATGTTGTACATTCATGCAAAAAGGTCAAGTAACAACACAGAGGAAATAACCCAAATATTCCAACATGTGGTCATTATACATCGTATAACAACACTAAGGCGGCCATATTGACTGTGCAGCTTGTCAGGGGCACACGTTACATGGCCACCCCGGCTTACATTTATATCCATGACTCCAGTGTGTGTGTGTGTGTGTGAGTGTGCGTGTATGTGTTGCCTCGGCGGTGCCCTGCATAATTCATGAGGTGTCACACTTCTCGGCTAGCTGGTGTCTGTCAGCTTGCCTTCCCCCCCACACACACACACAATGATAATGACAAGTCACAAAAACAGCACAAATATAGAACACATGAGTGCATAATTATAACACAAACTAAACAACAATTGAATAGGCCAACTGGTACATTGTGTGTATGTGTGTGTGTGTGTGTGCATGGTTTTAGGTTCGTGTGGGTGTGTTTTATGACAGGCCATCAAGTCTGCAGCCGTCTCAGGGGAGGCCTTTAAAAGCTGCCAGGCTTCTCTGAGAAGAAGGAAGGTTCGGTTCAGACTTTAGTGAAAGCATTTCCATGTTCACCCACCAGCACCCAAACACGTGGGAGGAAACCAGGCTAGACCCCCCGATCCCCTAGAACCCTCTTCTGTCAGTCTGGGAACATCTCTGTCTCCTTTGTTCCACTTCAGCTCCTCTGGAAGTCGTCACCTCCATCGATTCCTTGAAGCTCCATCCATGACTGAAAGGACTGTTCACCACATCCAACATTAAATAGCGTCTATCTCTTTCGTCACACTGAAAGGAGACTGCAAAACAATGAAAACATAACTTGTCAATCACACTAAATTGGGCCTGAAAATCTGGTGAGGGTCCCTGGTGGTGGTGGTGGTCCAGCATTTTGAAACTATGAGGAAATAAAATCACATCAAAAAAGAAAAAAATGAATAGAAATAAGATTTTTAGCTTTTCTCTCTATTTGTATGTAAATATTGAATATATTTGAAATATTTATGTCAACAACAGTAGGCAAACATCTGATGGAGTTGTTTACAACTCACAGACACACATCATGTATTATATATGATGCAACATGTCCAAAAAACTTGTAAATAAAGCAGATGCAACAGAATAAACAAGCACACTAGTTTTTCCTTTAAGAATATACTCGGTTATATACGGAAGTGTTGGACAGAGATGCCTTAATAACTGAATAATAATCATAGCATGACGCAACCATCGGGTATAACACAAATACAGTCGTCCATCGCCACATCGTGCTTTGAATTTGGCGACTTCGCTCTATCAGTTTTTCCAAAACATATCAATTGATCAATCATTGTTGAGTATAGCCTGTTTTTAGCCAAACATTTTGCATATTTAAGCAAATTGGACCTGTACATGTTTTTGGCGAAATGAAGCATTTTCAAAAATCAACTAAAGAAAGTAAAATAGAAATAAGGCATTCAGAAGGTGCTGTTGTGTTGCCAGCTATTTAAACAATAATGACTGTTGTGTGCGGGCTCTCCAGATTCTGATGATTTGATAACCTTTGACAAAAACATCACAGCTTCACTACATTATAAGCTCTAAAATGTGTTATTTTGAAATATCATTATTGAAAAAAATAAAATAAATAACAACCACTCCCCCAAATTATATCTAAATAAATAAAAACATTAAAAAATACACTCTACTTATCCTGCAATTCAAGTCACAACACTAAATATATTTGCTTTGAAAAAAAAAGAAGCTAAAATGCAAATAATTTTAATCCACAATAGAAAGAAATCCTAATTCTGTTTCTGACAGATGAAACAAAAAAGGAAATTATTGCGATTGTAAAAAAAATGTAAAGCAAAAACAGCAACTGATTGTAATGGAATTGAAATGAACATTATAAAAATGGTAAGAAGATCATAGAACCGCTGATGTACATCAATAATTTATCATTTCATACTGGAAGATTGGCCCAAGAAATGAAAACAGCTAAGGTAGTTCCAATTTTTTAATGGTGACAAACACCAATTTACAAACTATTGACCTGGTCTCCTGGTCTCCTGGTCTGACAAAAGCCTTTGATACAATCAATCATGACATCCTAATAACTAAATTAGAAAGGTACGGAATAAGAGGATTAGTTCTGAACTGGGTCAAAAGCTACTTAGCTGACAGGAAGCTATATGTAAAGATAGGAGAATACACATCTGCAAGTGTAAATAGTACGCATGGAGTACCCCAGGGGTCAATACTGGGACCAAAACAGTTCAACTTGTACATATATGACATTTACGAACTTAAAGTCTTAAAGCTGGTATTATTTGAGGATGATACCACTGATTTTTGCTCCGGATGAAGCATAGAAGAAATCAATGAAATGGTCGTATTAAAACGATGTTTTGATAATAACAGATTGTGTAACAGATTGCCAGCCAATCACAGGACACATCTAGACAAACAACCATTCACAATCACATTCATGACTATGGACTGTTTTTTGGAATGTGGGAAGAAGGTCAGAGAAAACCCACACATGCACGGGAGGAACGGTGATACCCAACGAAGATTCAAAGCCAGATCTTCCAGGTCTCCCGACATGCCGAAGTCACAACATAAATGCTAAAATTTTTTTTTGAATGTTATGTTATTATTTCAGACTGGCTTCTCCATTAACTTAGCACCACAGTGGCTTGTAGTTAGCCAGTGTGGTGCAGTGAGGAGCCACTATGCCAATGAATAAGTTCTTCTGTGTAACAATGTTAACAATAACAATAATAATGTCTCTGTAGCTTGGTTAGTATGCAGGTCACTTTATGTAAATGCAGCTGTCTCTTTTTATCTGTTTTTATATCTTTATAATGCACAGAAAAGAGAAAAATGTGTGTTCAAGTCTCACATAAGGATTATGGAAGGTGGGCAAAATGAGCCAAAAAGTGCAGTTTTCCTTTAGGTGGTTGTTACTTGTTGTTCAGTGAGGAAACTCTCTATACCTCCACTAATGTTCCCACATTTGGTGACCCTCGTCATGAGTAATATGTCGACCAACAACAGTGCAGCCATACTGGTGCCACTCGATGCTAACGAGGCAGCTATCAACCAACAGCCAACAGCGGTTTTTCCTTACAATCCACAACGATATTGAGATTTCCGCAAATTGCAACATTGCTTAAATTGCTGCACGATGTAGTTAGTACTGTGCCATGTTCAAGTCCGTGAGGAAGCGGTTAGGATTTACTTGGCAAGTTGTGTAATAACAGTGACCTTACCAACTGCATAGAAATCGGGGGGGGGGTTAACATTCCACCTACCAGTTTTACTCACAGTGTCTTGAAAGAAAGAGCTTGGAAAACATGACACAGCAACGTAAGAGGTAGATAACAACAGACAAGCCGCTGCCAGCAGATCTTCAATAATGATCCTTTCTGAATGTTCCTAAATGGGCCTTTTACTCACAAACATTAAGAATTTAAAACCAGTATCATAAATAAATAAATCTTATTTTGAGCTGACACTGTAATAAAAAAAACAAAACATGTTTGTGTTAGTGTGAGGTCTCACTCGCTCACATTTGCTGAACGTTTGTGGGCGAGTTTAAGAGCTGATATGCTAATAATAAAGAAAGCTAGTAATACAAAAATATGCTTGCTGACCGGATTGTATTAAATAATGACCTATAGTTCTGAAATTTATATGCTTTTACATAAAATTTGATGTAATTATCGTTGTAGTTGTACATTGAATTGTTTACCACAAAGAGATTTCCCCTATTTCCCGTGAGATGCGATTAATCATGAGTTAACTGTGAAGCCACAAAATGTGATTAATTGCAATCAAATACTTTAATCAATTGACAGCCCTAATTAACTTATTCATTTATTACAATAAAGAATGGTTGTTTGTCTATATGTGCCCTGTGATTGGCTGGCCACCAGTCCAGGGTGTACCCCGCCTCTCGCCCGAAGACAGCTGGGATAGGCTCCAGCACCCCAGCGACCCTCGTGAGGAAAAAGCGGCAGAAAAGGAATGAATGAATGCATTTATTGCAATAAAATTACAATATAAAATGAGATCATGAACGTCAGTAATCAAAATGATCAATTATCAAAAATGATACGACAAACAATCTTCGGGGTTTTGAAACGGCAACTTTTTCATACCATGGTGGTATTCGTTAAAACCAGTAAATGGCTCACGTCCAGTTGACTCATTTCCAGTGGTTGGTTGTGAGCTACTGTACGGATGAAGTCAAATTGAACGGAAGCCTCGTGTCTTAGGAGTTAGGAGACTATTTGAAGGCCGAGCCATCAGGTGATAACGCTGCTACAAGACAGGAGAGAGACGGCAGCACACGGACGTCCTCAGCGTCTCACAGCAGCAGTGGGACAAAATTCATTTACGTTAAGACCAGCAGTAAAGGTGGGACGCCTCATAAAAAAAGCACCTTTATGTGCAATCAATACCTGAGCCAATGAGAAAAGCTCACTGGTCTTCTACTCGGCTGTGTGTGTGTGTGTGTGTGGGGGGGGGGGGGGGGGGGGGGGGGGGGGGGGCATGACTTGACTTTCTATTAGCGCCGCTGTTTGTTTCCTGAAGGCCATTCCAGTGGAGGTTGAAATGGGATACGAGGACAGCGCTGCTGAGGCTTATTAGACGTACTGTGGTACTCAGCACGGCGGCTGAGATGAGATTCTCGACTTCCACGCCGGCAATAGTAAAAGCACACACCGGGCAGCCATGTTGTTTACACACAGTACTTGCATGATCAATTAGAATACTTCATTTAACAATCATTGGGTCTAACAAATGGTACAGTCATGTTTGGTACACAACTTGTAGGGTACAACAAATGATTGACATGAACCAGTAATAAAAGGACACCAAATATGAAGACTACTTCTGGCTGTGTATTTCGTACATTACATCACATAGTGGAAAAAAAAGAGGCTAACTAGTTTGCTCGGTAGCATGCTATGATTCAAGTGTCCCCCCAGTGACCCTGTAGCCTGCACATGACTGTTGGGTAATGTGGTGGAAAAAAAGAATAACAGGAGTCTAAAGGTGACTATAGGGGTGTTATTTTATGTCCACATGGCTCACATTGCAAAAAACATATATGTAAATGTGTCCTGGTGCTTGGAGAGGAGAGTGGAGGTGGACAGGAGTTGACTTTTAGCTTGGCTTGAATACCTTATATTACTATATTTGACTTCATTTGGCCATTTTTATGCTTGAAAATGATTCAACAGTGGTTACTGTTTATACAAACGACTACTCACATTCACACCAATGGACAACTTAGAGTCTTAAATTAACATCATGTTTTGGAATGTGGGAGGGAACCTATGTACGCACGAGGAGAACATGCTAACTCCACAAGGGGAGATCCAAAACCCTCGATTGCTTGTCTGTATGTGCACTGTGATTGGTGCAGAGTCCAGAGTGTACGCCGCCTCTCGCCCAAAGTCAGCTGGGATAGGCTTACCCCTGCCAACCCAGTGAGGATAAGCGGCAAAAAAAATGCATGGATGGAGCTTACACCAGTGCAGTGAGATGAACAAGGGGTGGATAGGACAGGAGTTTGGCCCATGATGATTTGGCCAATGCACGGAACCTCTACACTGATTAATGGGTGATATAGAGGCATTCCCATACTGCTGCATGAGCAGTTCAAATCCTCCATCGTGGCAATAAAAGAGCTACAAGCCCATTACTCACAGAGGAGCGTATCCACACACACACACACACACACACACACACACACACACACACATAGTAAATCAAGCCCAATAAGCAGAGCGGAGCATGCATTTAATCATCAAATGGATGTCGGCATTGTAACATCATAACCTTCACATACCTGTCTCACATCTCTTCCCGGTGAATCCTTGCGGGCAGGCGCAGTTGTTGGGCGACAAGCACGTCCCGCCGTTCTGGCACAAGTCGTCACACGTGGCTAACAAAATAAATAAATAAATAAATGAAGAAGAAGAAGAAGAAGAAGCATTATTCCACAAGATGAATGAGTATTAACTATGCAATTAGAGCAGCAGCAGCATCCAGTACGTATTTGCATGAAGAAGAAGAGCTAATTTGCTGACGTGATTCATTATGATGAATGCTTCTCACCAAGGTTAATGCAGAAAATGTTCATTATCCACGGTCGGGCTGTTTGTTCATGAGTGTCCACAAGTTGGCAGATGAAGTAGATAAACAGCAGTGAACAAATATTAAAACCTCATTTGGGTTTCAGCTTCCAAGTACTGTGTGTATATATATATATATTTACACGTATATACTATATATATATATGCATATGTGAATATGTCTACAAGCTTTATTGTGTGTGGAAATAGTGCAGCTCCTCCATAAACATGATCTTTTTTTCCGGAGCGAGCACATGTTCCATGAAAGGAGATGTACTACACAGTGTTAGGTTTTTTTTTGCATGCTTTAAAACATTTATACGTATGTACTTTAATAACATGTCAGTAAAAACACCCCCAAACATAACATAACATATAACCAGCCATGTTCAGAGCGGCCTAACACGCAGATGGAAAACATTCAGAAAATCTCTTCATTTGGGTTGAGATGGAAAGTTAAACATTGTTATTATTATTATTATTATTATTATTATTATTATTATTATTATTATTATTATTATTATTATTATTATTATTATTATTATTATTATTATTATTATTATTATTATTATTATTATTATTATTATTATTATTATTATTATTATTATTATTATTATTATTGTTAAATATACAGTGATGTGAAAAGGTGTTGGCCTGATTTTCAACATGACATCATCCTTGTATTGAGTCACTGGGCTCTAATTTTGTGGCACAGCATGAGGTGGCGCAGGGTGGTGGAGTGTGGCGCAGCCCACGCAGTGGTTAAATTTGGTCCAGCGCACCACTGGGCACAGATGATTTGGTAATTTGGTAGACTGGACTGCACCGAGATGGCCGTGCCGTGGATTTTCAGCTTGGCGCAGTGACAATTTTGTGACAAAGGGTGCGCTAAAGGTGCCCTGAAAGTTCGCCAGCTCTGACCTAGTCTATTTTTGGCATAGGCGAGGCGCACCCTGCGCAGTGGTAAATTGGCTGACAGGCGCACAGTCAGACACGTCACCAAAACCTCACAGGCAACCATCCAATCACTGGTTTGTTATGCAAATTAGCCAAGACGCAGCACAGACTTTGTGGAAACAGAGAAAGTGACCCATTAGACAACCAATAATTAACAAGTAATATAAAGTTGGTTGTTAAAATCTGGCTGTAAGATCTATTTTTTACTGGTAATTTTTTCTCTTTTTTTCTGGTGACTTTTAGTCAGATTTTCCATACACCGTTTTATAGATGAAGCCCCTGTTAATTATCCGCCTTGGTTGTGTTGTTTTTGCATACAGGAAGAAGAAGGGGAAATGATGCGTAATGCGTCATTTGACGTTGTCCGTGCGTCGCTGATTGAGTCTTTGAATGAGATATCCCGATTGGTTACAATGACCATATATACAGGAATAACCCTGTTTGCTCATGCATGTAAACGGGTTATTCAGAATGTTTCAGAAACCAGAATGTTGACCTTAACTGGAATAGTGGAACTGTGGTTCGCTGGACTTTGGGCGAATTGAAAAAAATGCAGGCTATAAAAGCCAAATGGTCTTAAAATTTTAACCAAACTACAAATAATTTCTATGCATCTTCATAACACAACGCACGGGGAGAACATGCAAACTCCACACAGAGATGGCCGAGGGTGGGATTGATAAATACTGTTTATTCATTGGCTTAATTCTTAGTTCTTTAATTCACTTCCAGATTTGATGTAACAACCTTTAGTCTTTGCTGTAATCACTGTAAACATCATCCCAAACATCTTCACTCCGCGCCCTTGCAAACGTGACTTGGGAAACGGGCATTTTCTGATGAATGCCGACCAACGTGGCCGCCACTACGTAGAATTATTTACGAATTTAAACAATATCAAACATACTCAAGCAAAGTTAAAAAATCATGTCTGTGACCCATTAAACATACAATATATACCCTACACAGTAGTTTTACTCTATGGGCTCTATTTTCACCAGGTTTAGTCTTAACCAATCAAATGAATGCTTCTCATTGCCTTTAAATGTGCAGGGCCCACTGGACTGCGCATCAGAGGCCACAATGCGTGTCACCATGTAGACCACCTCTGTTCCTGACAGTCACATTAAACACAGCAGCGGGCTAATTGAAAAGTCAGATGCCAGATGTTTGTCACCAAAAGAGCCATAGCTCTTTTTTCACATGCAGTTCAGGTGTATCTTGACCAAACAGTCCTGCTTAGGGGGGCCTGTGTTTGGGCAGTGGGTGTTTGTGTGCTTGGGCAGTCACTCCAGAGGCCCAAATACAGTAAGTGTATACAAGCAACACAAAGTCTGTCAAAAGGTCATATTGCCTTCAAAAGATGTCGGGTGTGTAGTACCTTTGCAGATGGTTCCATTGCCAGTGTAGCCGGGCTTGCAGGAGCAGCTGTGCCCTCCTACCATGTTGAAGCACAAGGCGTTCTCGTCACAGTCGTGGACTCCGCTCAGGCACTCGTCGTGCTCTGGGAAGCACACAAGAAGGCGTGTTTAGTTTCCTCATGACAAATATATTTATTTGGTCTTGTTGTAAGAAGAAATTAGTCACAAATATCTGATTGGAGGATGAGTTATTTCAGATGTTGTACTTCAATTGGTTGTTGTCATTTGGACCTGACAGAGGAATAAATTGGGTGTCTCGAACATGTAAATTAACTCCTTAATGTGTGCAAATGGATTTTTGTGTTGTTTCTTTTTATCTCCTAAATGAAATCGAAAAGTAAATGCGGTCAACCAGTGTTTTCTAGGAAATCACAACCACTTAATCCTCGGTCACAACCAAGTCGTACGAGCTCCTCCAGAGAAAAATGCAAGAAACATACAGCGGGCCGCGCATGTGCTGATTTTAGAGACGTGGACCAGTTCTAACTCTATGGATGCTTATGTTTTTTTTTGCAGGTTGCAAACAAACAAACATAGATACTCACTTTGTACATCTTTGTGCGTCATCCGTAATTAGGACTTATTTCCCATCACAGTTTAACTTTGTTCCCTCTCCTAAAATGATAGCTTTTTCCCAACCTAATTTTCCAAAAATGACAACTCAATTCATTCTTTTGGTTTCTCATCATATAAAAAATGCCTTTTACTAAACTTGGGGTTTTTTTTGGATTACAACTTTTTTCTGAATATTTTGACTTTATTCTTGTCAAATGACTGCTGATGTTTCCATTTTTGGTGTTGTACTTATCTTGTTAAATAGACTTTTAGGGCTGCCTTCTCCTCACATGTTTGCTTACAAGGTGATATGTTTCTGTTGTCCTTCTAATCCCTGCTGCAGCGTCATCTTACCTGGGAAGCTCATCTTAGCATGAAAGCATTGGAAAGCGTTTCAAGTTCATTCTTCTGAGATAAAGAGCACTTTGAATGTATAGCCTTCATGTGCCCCTGAATGCACAAAGGACAAAGACCACTTTCCTCTGACATTCACGTAAGTATTGCTTTCGGAGATAAGTAGCTGCTTGGTGAGCACAATATCAACTCAAGGGAAGGAAACTTTTGGGACTTGACTGACATGTGGTCAATTTGACATGAGCCAAATCATGAAAGGTGCATCAGCCCTTGTGTACTTTTCATTCATTCATTCATTTTCTGCCGCTTATCCTCACGAGGGTCGCGGGGGTGCTGGAGCCTATCCCAGCTGTCTTTGGGCGAGAGGCGGGGTACACCCTGGACTGGTGGCCAGCCAATCACAGGGTACATATAGACAAACAACCATTCACACTCACATTCATACCTATGGACAATTTGGAGTGGCCAATTAACCTAGCATGTTTTTGGAATGTGGGAGGAAACCGGAGAAAACCCACGCATGCACGGGGAGAACATGCAAACTCCACACAGAGATGGCCAAGGGTGGAATTGAACCCTGGTCTCCTCGCTGTGGGGTCTGCGCGCTAACCACTCGACCGCTGTGCCGCCCCTATTTCACAACAATTCAGTGCTAAAATCCGAATGAAACAAGTAGGTATTCAAGCTACTACAGCTACATTGAAGGTGTAAGATTTCATATATTTGTATAGTATAGAATATTACATACAGTATACTATGTTTGTTATACAGTTTAATTAATATACATTACTCCTCGCCACTTCACGCTTCACTCTGTCATAGTTTTTCAAAAATATTAATGAATAAATCATCATTGTTTCATGGTTGAATACAGCCTATTATTAGTAAAAAAAAAAAAAAAAGTTTGACTATTTAAAGGGGACCTTTTCAGCTTTTCCCACTTTTCTGACCTACAAATGTAGCTAGAATGTTGTATTATTGTGCTAAACTATGCCAAAGTTTCAGATCATTAGGTTTGATCATTAGGCGGTGAGCCCTGAAAGAAGTTTGGGATGGTCTTGAACGTTCCGTTTCAGAGAGTTTTTTCTAACACCGGCTCGACGCAGCCAGTGACTGCCTTACATGGGTGTACAGTACAAGCTATGAGCTGCACAAGCTGAGTATTACCAAGCAAATGGAGTGGGCGTGCCCGGAGGCGGGCCAGACCTAAAACAGACCGTTTTAGAAATTCAAGGAAATGCAGCTGAAATAGGTGTACATTCTGGAAGAACTAGACAGCTTTCGGTGCAGGTTATTGTGTGTAGCAGCTCTATAGGAGTCCACAACTCAATACTCAACTCAAGGGCTGAAAATGAACACAATAAGTCCCCTCAAAGCAAACTGTACATAATTGCTCGCCGAAATGAAGCATTTTCAGCCATAAAAATGTTGGTCATTCATGGATGACGTGTAGTATCCTACACTGGTCACTCTGTATCAGTAAAGAATTGCAATTGGTGGAAATTCACTGATCACAGTCAGGTGTGGAATCAATGACCTAGTTATTATTATTCGTTTATCTCCAAAAACTATTCATGTCACGATTTGTTCTATGAGCATGTTGTGCTAAGCTCGGCTTCAGGGACAAGTTGGCGCAGTAAAAAAAGAATCTTTTATCACGGTGCGAACAACAAGAGGAAGTTTGCAAGAAGCAGAAGAAGCAGCCGCACTCACAACCAGACGAGTCACCAAGTACAAAAATACACATAGGAGCTCCCACTCATGATTGTAATTCCAATGATACAATAGATGTGTACTTCATACCGTTGAGGTTAACCATCAAGGCGATGTGGCCCCCAGTGAAAAGGAGTTTGGCGCCCATGCTTTTTAGTGATTTTTCTATTTGGGGGCGTCACATGTCTGTACTGTCAGCACTGCAGGCCAGTCCAGAGGTAATTGCTCCCTGGATGCTGCTGCTGCTGCTCAGGGCTTAGACAGACAAACAATCAATTATGTACAGCCAGTCACCGGGGGACGTGTCCTCTCCTGCTCCACTCGCTCCATCCTTCCGACAAAACATCGACCTTGGGCCGCTGGACTGAAAACACATCACTTCTTATCTTTAACTCCATGATGGCGGCACCTTTGGGATCATTGCCATCTTATGACACGAGCAGGAGGAACAACTCGTGCTATACTTCTGTGCGGCAAACAAAAGGAGCCAAGAAAACACCTCAGATGTTGGAGAAATATGGTTCAATCCGGAGAAGCTCAATACTGGTTTTCATCTACCATATACAGCGGAACCTTGGAAACGGACACAATTTGCCGTGGCATTTATTTATTTATGAAACGCCTGACAAAGTGAAGACGAGCTTGTGAAGACTGTTAACGCACATCAATGACACACTTGGCAATTTGTGTCCAAAAATGGAGTGACCACGGCCCCTTCACGACTTACTCCTATACCGTTTGTAGCTAGTGGCACAAACTGGAAGTCCTTTTATGCACTGGCGAGTGTGACCAATCACAGGGGAGAGGGCGTGCCTGCAGGCGAGTCGTGGGTGGAATACATTAAAACAGACCCTTTTCGCGGGAACCACAAAATCCAAAGAAATCCAGCTGAATAGGTGCAGATTCTGGAAGAACTATGAAGCTTTGTGTGCTGGTTATTGTGTGTAGCTGCTCTATAGAAGTCCACAACTCAATACAAATGGCCGAAAAATGAGCATAATAGGTCCCCTTTTCTGTTGTTTTTGTTCAGTAGTGTTTTTTGTCTGGGAAGGTTTTTGCTTGACTACGGTGGCATCATGAAGGCTGACCTTAACTGAAGCAAGTGAGGCCTGCAGTTCTTTGGATGTTGTTGTGGGGTCTTTTGGGACCTTTTGCATGAGTCGTCACTGCGCTCTTGGGGTCATTTTTTTTGGCTGGCCAACTCCTCACAAGGAGCTGGGGGGTATTTAAGGCCATTTTGGTTTGGTGTTTTTTTCTCTCATAATAATATTTAAAATGTTACATTTAAAAGCTGGGGCGGCACGGCGGTCTGGTGGTTAGTGCGCAGACCTCACAGCTAGGAGACCAGGGTTCAATTCCACCCTCGGCCATCTCTGTGTGGAGTTTGCATGTTCTCCCCGTGCATGCGTGGGTTTTCTCCGGGTACTCCGGTTTCCTCCCACATTCCAAAAACATGCTAGGTTAATTGGCCACTCCAAATTGTCCATAGGTATGAATGTGAGTGTGAATGGTTGTTTGTCTATATGTGCCCTGGGATTGGCTGGCGACCAGTCCAGGGTGTACCCCGCCTCTTGCCCATAGACAGCTGGGATAGGCTCCAGCATCCCCCGCGACCCTTGTGAGGAAAAAGCGGTAGAAAATGAATGAATGAATTTAAAAGCTGCATTTTGTGTTCAGTTCGGTTGTCCTCGACAAATATTTTACTCTGTTTGATGATCTGACACATTTAAGTGTGACAAACATGCGGGCACTGCTTTATACATACATACATATACTGTATTTATGTATATTATGAATGGCACATTTTCATAGTTATAGCATAGAAAATCGGTTTGCTACCTTCTAAATACAGTACACTTTTTAACATTATTAATACTTCCACAACGTTTTGTTGAAGTACTTTTTGAGTAATTCCACTTTGCAAGCTAATACTTTTATTTCAGGGCTGTGTACGAGTAATAGTAAAACAAGTAGTTTCACACTTCATTCACTCATTCATCTTCTACCGGGTTTCTGGAATGTGGGAGGAAACCGGAGTACCCGGAGAAAACCCACGCATGCACAGGGAGAACATACGTACAAACTCCACACAGAGATGGCCGAGGGTGGAATTGAACTCCGGTCTTCTAGCTGTGTGGCCTGCGCGCTAACCACTCGGTAGCACCGCATGTCACGGTTCGGCTTCATCGCTTTAAAGTTCGACCCCAGGATGCAGAGAGCAGGACCAATAGCAGGTAAATAATATTTATTGCGTGCAATAATTGCAGCAGCAGGAAAAGCAACTCAGGTAGCTGACGGACAACTGATAATGATCCAACAAAGGGGAGATGCACACACCTGAACTAAATAGGAGGACAAATTAGGGACAGGTGTGGGTAACCATGGCAACTAAGGCAAACGGGGCAAAAGAGGAAGTCCAATACAAAACCAGAGTGTTCAAAAGGGGAAACCAAAGCCCAGACAGGGAACATAAACAAACTGTCACGCACGAACCCACACAGGGCGTGACAGTACACCCCCCTCAAGGACGGATCCTAGATGTCCAAAACAGTTAGCAGTCAAAGAGGGATGGGTGGTGGGGGGACCGGAGGTGGGTCGCCGATGGGACCCTTCTGGGGGCCGGCCGGGGCGGCAGGGCGCCCTGGGTGCAGAACCAGGGCTCGGGCAGGGAGTGTAAAAACAGGAGGCGTCCGGCCCTGACGCGGCGACGGCGAAGATGCAGGCGTCCGGCCCTGACGCGGCGACGGCGAAGATGCAGGCGTCCGGCCCTGACGCGGCGACGGCGAAGATGCAGGCGTCCGGCCCTGACGCGGCGACGGCGAAGATGCAGGCGTCCGGCCCTGACGCGGCGACGGCGAAGATGCAGGCGTCCAAGCCAGAGCCTCTTCATCTGCTCCAGCAAGCCCTGCTCCTCGTCTTGCAGGTGGAGTGGGCTGTGCCTCCTCACTCCCCCTGCAGGTGGCGCCATCCCCCCTCTCCATAGGCGGGCTGGGCTGTGCTTCCAGCATAGCCCAGCAGGTGGTACTAGCCCCCCCTCTCGAAGGCGGCTCCCAGACGTCGTCATCCGAGGGAGCCGAAACCAGGGTAGGGAGGAGGGAGGCTTGGAGGAGGGTCACTGGCTCCTCCAGGTCAGCAGTCCCGGCCACAGCCACTTGTTTGGGCTTGAAGCTGCGCGGCTTGGGCACGGGCGGGATCAGGGACGCCGCGCAGCTTGGCATGGGAGCCGGGTCTTGAGAACCCCTCGGGCTGCGCGGCTTGGGCACAGGCGGCATCCGGGACACCACGCAGCTTGGCACGGGAGCCGGGTCTTGGGAACCCCAGGGGCTGCGCGGCTTGGGCACTGGAGGAATCTGTGAGGCCACGCAGCTTGGCACGGGAGCCGGGTCTTGGGAACACCTGGGGCTGCGTGGCTTGGGAACTGGAGGAATCTGTGAGGCCACGCAGCTTGGCACGGGAGCCGGGTCTTGGGAACCCCAGGGGCTGCGTGGCTTGGGAACTGGAGGAATCTGTGAGGCCACGCAGCTTGGCACGGGAGCCGGGTCTTGGGAACACCTGGGGCTGCGTGGCTTGGGAACTGGAGGAATCTGTGAGGCCACGCAGCTTGGCACGGGAGCCGGGTCTTGGGAACACCTGGGGCTGCGTGGCTTGGGAACTGGAGGAATCTGTGAGGCCACGCAGCTTGGCACGGGAGCCGGGTCTTGGGAACCCCAGGGGCTGCGTGGCTTGGGAACTGGAGGAATCTGTGAGGCCACGCAGCTTGGCACGGGAGCCGGGTCTTGGGAACCCCAGGGGCTGCGCGGCTTGGGAACTGGAGGAATCTGTGAGGCCACGCAGCTTGGCACGGGAGCCGGGTCTTGGAAACCCCTGGAGCTGCGTGGCTTGGGAACTGGAGGAATCTGTGAGGCCGCGCAGCTTGGCACGGGAGCCGGGTCTTGGAAACCCCTGGGGCTGCGTGGCTTGGGGACTGGAGGAATCCGGGGAGCCTCGCCACTTGCCACGGGAGCCGTCGGGGAACGCACGACGGGCTGCGACTCGGCAACAGCGAGAGGGTAGTGCTGTGCAGTGGCGTGACATGGCGTGGTGGAAGAGGGCGGCCACACCTCCTGGCGACGTGCCGTGCGCTGGCGACGCCGCCGCGTCGGAGGGTGTGCAGCGCGTGAAGCCCTCGGCACTAGCGTGTAGTCCGGCCCCCATACCATAGTCTCCAGCTCCTCCGGCGTGTACATCGCACACGCCCGCTCCAACGCCTTGAAAAACTGCCGGGTCCACTTGTCGAACTCGAGATCTCCGTCGGGCTCGTCGAGACCGGCAGGGCAGGAGGGCGGGTGCACCTTGGCTTTGCATGGAGGGGAGAACGAGCGTGGCTTCGCCTTCCGGAGCCGCGGCTTGCGTCGGCGTCGCGGCCGGTCTGGAGTGTCGTCGGTGTGTCCGGGATAAAACCACGCCATCTCCTCCAGTTCCCATGGCGGTCTCGCCATCTCCTCCTCTTCCAAGGCATTGAAATGCTGCCAGGTCCGAAAATCATTCTCCGCGAGGTCGTCGTCACATGGTTGGATCATTCTGTCACGGTTCGGCTTCATCGCTTTAAAGTTCGACCCCAGGATGCAGAGAGCAGGACCAATAGCAGGTAAATAATATTTATTGCGTGCAATAATTGCAGCAGCAGGAAAAGCAACTCAGGTAGCTGACGGACAACTGATAATGATCCAACAAAGGGGAGATGCACACACCTGAACTAAATAGGAGGACAAATTAGGGACAGGTGTGGGTAACCATGGCAACTAAGGCAAACGGGGCAAAAGAGGAAGTCCAATACAAAACCAGAGTGTTCAAAAGGGGAAACCAAAGCCCAGACAGGGAACATAAACAAACTGTCACGCACGAACCCACACAGGGCGTGACACCGCAGCCCACATTTCATTCAGTGAAAGAAAAATCATGCAATATACGTAGTAACTTCCTCATTTCCCAGTTTTCCACAAACTCCACATATCCAACCTTCAGCGCAAAAAGTCTACACCCGTGGTGGTCAGCATCCGTGACCCACCCATCCCTCCTTCAGTGTCTTTTCCCCAGGGTATGGATGCCCGGGATTAAACAAGGACACGCACACAATCTTGCTGCAGCTTCCCTTTAATTCAAAGACGCCCAAGCAAGCCGCGACTTTTCATGGTTTAACTAATCTCAGCAAGCAAGGAGCACCCGGGGCACTTTGGGGAAAAGATGAAGACCAGGAATCTTGACCTTCAATATCAAGGGCATGAAAGCATAATGGCTGTTCTTCCCGCTAAAGGCTGACCACTGCGTCTGAGGAAATGTGTTCCAGTCTACCACCAGCTGGGATCCAAACCTGTGACCTCCATACATGCAGGTGGTCATGGTGGAAAAGTACGGCTCTGCCTGACAAGCCCAGACCCGATAGATCAGGGCTCTGTGCTGTTTCGGCTGGGATTATGGGATGCGAATCAGCCCTTTAATCCAGCACTCCGCACATAAACACTGAGCCACCAAATGAACGACCATCAACTTAATCCTCTTTGTGAGGCGGGCCGGTGGAAATGTGGCCATCAATACGGGGGACGTTGTTTCAGCTGACTTTGCAATTGTGTAATTGGCCAAAGCTGTACCGAGGTCTATAAAAATGCTCGTACATCACGCCCGTGCACAACGTCAATAGCGACCACGGGGGCTGGCTTAATGTTTCTCTTCCCGCAGCTGTAATATTTCTTCTGTGCTCAATTTGAAGCCATCAGTGCTCCCTGTGGGGTCTTCTCACGCCACAAGCAGATGTTCCATGGCTTTGAATAAGCCACGCTGCCCGTAGCTTAACATCATCCGGCGCTTATTGTCAATTACCGCCACCGGTGGTAAAGAACGTGCATCAACGTGCATACAGTGGTGCTCCATTATGAATTGGAGGCTGTTCAAAGATGCCTTCACTGTCAGTCTTGGTGATGCATGGAAGTGTCCGTTGTCTCCAATCAAACAAACTCTGGCACATTTGCTATGCGAGTACAGAAACGGGGCTCAGTTTGGTTCCCTCCGAGTTAAAATGACAGCAACAATCCTGCTTAAATGACAAATATGGAAGTTTTTCCACCGAGGGCAGCATACTGAAAAGAAGAAATGATATATACTTAAACTGCATCTCAGCTTTGTCATTACTACATACAGTAGGTAAAAAAGTGTCCATGCTTCTAAAATTACATTATTACTTTCATTATATTATGACTTTATTTCTGGAAAATTCAAAAAATTAATGTATGTTGACTTTATTCTTGTAAAATTACAGCTGTTCTTTTTTATTTATAAACTATGATTTTTTTTTTTTTTTGCATTTTTTGTAATTAAGACTTTATTTTAAAGATCGGCCGATTTCCACCAACACAGGCCACAAATACTATCTCGTTAAAAAGCTTTCATTTAACATAAGTCAAATATGTTTCTGTTTCATTGATGAGAAATAACATTTCATAACATTACTGCATGTAGTCAGCCAAGGCATGTCCGACATGTTGGAGTGAAAAGACGTTATCCTCCTATTCTCTGTGGAAGTGTAACTATGTCTTTCTCCCCCACTCGGTTTGAAACCCTTTCATAAGTTTTGAATGAATAAATTGGAGGCTAATTATTTCGCTCAATAGAATACCATGTTTGAAAAACAGCTGTAATTGTACGAGAGTAAAGTCCCAATATTAAGAGAAAAAAAATCCTCAATTTTACAAAAACAAACTCACTCATCAAGTCATCATAGCAGTATAAAATATAAAAAAATAATAATATTATGAGAAATGAACAAAACCAAAAAAAGTCGTAATTTCTAAGAAAATAGGTTGGGGGAGGAGTTTTAATATTATGGGAATAAAGTGCAAATATGAAGTTATCAAAAAAAAGGATTATTTAACAATAAGGTTGGGAAATAAATGAAACAAACCAGCCCATTTCTTATGACACAAACCAAAAAGCTCAGTTTTAAGCCAGTTTTGGATAATATTCACCCTGGCTCAGTTTTTAAGGATAAAAAGATATTTTTGCATGTGGACGGAAGGCCAGAACAAACTGTGTTTAATCATAATAAGTCTATTATGGTTAAAAGGCCTAAAAATCTCTCCGAAGAATGTGGGAAATGAGTGCAGTCGCAGGTTCAGTGACTCAGAAGAAGCAAAATACCTCAAATTGTTCACTCTGATTTCTTGCAATGTCTTTCTGTGTCCCTTTTTTGTAAGCCCTTGACTTGTGCCCCGTTATTATCATTGACGTCTGCTAGAAAAACTCAGCAGGGGGCGCCCCAGATGGAGTGGAAAATGGGAGTCTTCTGAAGTCAAACACAGCGACGCTACAGGAACTGTGCGGCCATCATCTCCAGCCTCTCCGCTTAGTTCCTTTGCATTGATGCTAATTGATGCTAATTTTTTGAAAGAATTCTCAGCTTTTGTTTTGAGCGGAACTTTGCAGCATTATTCAACATTTTTTGCAGACAACTTTGCTTCAAGTTTGCAGGGAAACAGTCCAGCAAGCGACACTTCCCTGCTAAATCCTCACAAGGACACATTATAGTCTTTGATGAATGGCGTGCCCACATGTTCATGTTTGCCTGAATGCAGCACGAAGACTTGGCCAGTCTTGGACAGTCTATTTTGGAAGAATACATTTATATTTCCAATCATAGGACATGTATGGCTTGTCCCCATGCACTCTTAGGTCACATGACTGTGCCCAGCTTGCCAACAAACGACAAACCACAGGGTGACTTTGAAAGTACTTTGTCTTTGCATGGGTTCATGCTTCAAAGTGAGCTGCTTTGATACAAAAAACTAATTGAGTAGATTGAGTACTGTATGAGCTGAAGAGGCATACATGGACGCATACAAGTACAGTTGTCCCTCGTTTATCGTGGTTAACTGCTTCCAGACTTGACAGTGATGAGTGAATTTCCACAAAGTGAAAATAATGCCGAGTGATTTGTGAGATTTTTTTCATAGTAGGCATTTTTGCGATGCAAATGTATGTATACTACTTTCCTACTACTTTCCTCAGCACCGAAATCCAACCAGAACTCGGCTCAGGACACGAAGTGTGGAGTGAGTCGCTGTTGACAGACTTCACTGCTTACGGGGGTGCCATACAATGTCGAAAAATCCAAACTATCCCTTTAATAAATGGAAATAAAATAAAGTAAATAAAATAACACCCCTATAATCACCTCTACATTGGTAATAACCAATACAGCAAACATAATACGTTAATAAATGCAACGTTTTCATAGTTTTGGCATAGAAAACCTGTTTCTCATTTTGTAAATATGGTTATTAACATTATTAGAGCCCTCTAGATATACAATAACTTCCCCATAGCCACCTTTATATTCGTATCACCTAATATAGTTGACATATTAAATCAATAAATTAAATGTTTTTGTAGTTATGGCATAGAAAACCTGTTTAGAATCTTGTAAATACAATTTTTATATTATTAGAGCCCTCTAGACATGAAAAAACACCCCTATAGTCACCAATACATTGGTATTACCTAATACAGTAGACATAATACATCAATAAATACAATAGTTTACAGTTGTGGCATACAAAACTTGTTTACTGTCTTCTAAATATGTTTTTTTAACATTATTAGACCCCATTATTAGACATACAAAAAAATAACTCACTTCATTTTGTGCTACAAGCTGCTGGAGATCTTCAACCACTGTGCGGTTGCCAGAGCCTTGTACCTTTCTGTGGTTTGTTGGGGGGGGGTAGCACCAGCAACAAGGACATGAATCGGTTGAACAACCTGACCAAGTCATCGTCGCTTAGTTGGAGGCGTTTGGAACAGCGAGATAAAGGAGGTCAGTGGACAAACTGCTCTCCATCATGGAAACTCCACCCACTGATGTAATCATTGTTTTCTAATATTATCCCAATCAAGATCGACCAGTTGCTTGTAATCAATGAGTTGGTAACCCCTGTTCGATGCTCTAACTATGAAAATATTCCATTTATTTAAGGAATCTTACATCACGGGAATTCACTTATCAAGTTCAGGACTGGAACCAAGTAACCACCATAAATCAGGTGGTTACTCTTCCGATCTGATCCGATTTTTTCCTGATCCTAAAAAGTAGGTTGCCAGTGTAAAAATAGAGTAGAACATAATTTACGTACATGAAATATCACACATAGTTAGATATGTCAATAGCATCCATTCATCCATTTTTGCTACTGTTTTTCATCATTTGGGTGAAAGGTGGGGTACATCCTGGTCTGGTTGCCAGCCAATGGCAGGATGTATCAATACCAGGGGTGGGCAAACTTTTTGACTCGCGGGCCACATTGATTTAACAAAATTTACAGGGGGGGGGGGGGGGGGGGGCAGACTCTATAGTATTTTACACGTAACAGTCCATTTTTAATGAATGAATGAATGAATTATTTTATTATTATTATTTTTATTATTATGTGTTTGTGTCCCTTTTTTCAGAAGCATTTTGTAAACAGCTGTCTTCGGGCGAGAGGCGGGGTACACCCTGGACTGGTCGCTAGCCAATCACAGGGCACATATAGACAAACAATCATTTTGGAGCCCAGTGAGGATAAGCGGTAGAAAATGAATGAATGAATGAATTTTGTAAACGACAGACCACATCAAATAACAAAATTGATAAAACAGCTACTTCCACCATCAAAAGGTTGGCTCAAGCCGTGATGCCAGGTTGTATGTTGAGTTTAAATGAAATACTTTGGAAAGAACAGGCGGGCCGTATTCAAACACCTGGCGGGCCGGATGTGGCCCCCGGGCCGTAGTTTGCCCACCCCTGATCAATACCATTGATTCAATATGGCCATGGGGTAAATCGGTTGTGCATGTACTGTAGATCATCCATGTAATGTACGAGGCTTGTAGTTTATTAAAATGGACTTTTCTTTCAACTTTGATCAGGAACAAATGGGCCTTACGCCTCCATCACAACTTCTCACTCAATTTCTCTCCTCTCGTCACACACGCACACACTCAAACACTTCAGTGTATTTTCACACACCAGATGAAGAGTGTACACACACTCCAAAAACTGAAGTCATCTCTTTTCCTCCACGTTTCGTTTATCTGCACACGCGACCCTGCACTTTCATTTTTTAGAGGCAACGAGGTGACTGTTTGTTTCCTTGAACAGGCAAGTAGCAAGTAGCCTTTAATGGCTAGCATTTGCCGCATCTGAAGGGTGAATAGATTTACATTGCTGTAAGACGACTCTTAATAAATTGGACGCAAACGTTAAGGTTTATGACGACATGAGGCGTTACCGGAAATCCACCATTGAACATCCCTCCTCATCTTCAGCAGAAATTGTCTGTGAAGGCTGAAGCTGGAATGTAGAACAGACGTGTTGAAATCTATGCACCGACTAGGATGGAACTAGCAACCACTCCACGACCTGAGCCATGCCACCGGGCACATAGGAAGCACAATATTACATGTTATGTGAAATGTTACATGAATTCCCACCAATAGTGGATGACAATCAAATCCTCCATTCATTTTCAATTAGCAAAATGTCAAAGAGGAAATAACATTAAAATAAAATACGGTGGTGGTAGTGTGATGGTCTGGGGCTGTTTTGCTGCTTCAGGACCTGGAAGACATGCTGTGATAAATGGAACCATGAATTCTGCTGTCTAGCGGAATAGCGTTTCTCTTCGAAGATCAATTGGACTTCTTTAAATATTTGTTAGCAGTCCCGAGCTAGCATTGCAATCTGCTCTTGTTTCAATTCAATTGTAGTCTTTGAGACTCCGAGCCTCATTGCACAGCATTTCACAGAATTCGGGGGGGTTTTACCCTATAAAATACTTTGAACAAGGACAGATGATGGAACCAGCAAACACCAGGTTAAGGACCAGGTTAAGGACCAGGTTAAGGACCAGGTTAAGGACCAGGTTAAGGACCAATCTACCGCCATGTCACAATGCCACGTGACCCTGAAGAATAAGTGGAATGCCGCAGTAATGCAACATGTCAACAACCACTCAACCTACTGATGTGTTTTTTTTTTAGCAACTCCACAAGTAGGCAGTAGCACACTTTCGAGAAAACCAGAATCTAGAGGGGTCTGATTGCTCGCTAAATATTGCTAAATCACTATTGTAAACACCGATCCCTCATGCTACGCTATGAACAACAAGGAACTCTCAGAATGGTAACATGTTTTATGTCACATATATTATGTCTCAATTACAGTACAGTATGTCTTATTATCTCTTATTATGTTTCCTATATTGGGCAATGTGAGTGTAAAGGTGACTATAGGGGTGTTATTTCATGTCTAGAGGGCTCTACTAATGTGTATTTAGAAGGTGGTAAAGAGGGGTTCTATGCTCTAACAATTATTGATTTTAATTATTGATTCAGTATAATCATAAAAAATAATAAAAGCAGAGACTCCTGAGAATGCACACGTTAGTGTTTAAAATATGATATGGCGCTCACGGCAATACATTTGACAAAATTGTGCTTTCATGGCTCTCTTGGGCAAAAAGGTTCCCATCCCTTCTTTAACTGATCCAATTCTTCACTGCAGCAAAATGTCACTGAGGCGATGTAATTACATTCCAGCGTTGCCTCGAAGCAACTCACCTGTGCAGGAATAGTCATCGATCCGGATGTAGCCTGTGTGGCAGATGCACATGAAGGATCCGGGGGTGTTAACACACATGGTGTTCTCCCTGCAGTAGTGCTTCCCTTCAGCACACTCGTCGATATCTGAAGAGCGAGGAGAGAGAGAGAAGACGATAAACACTTGGTTAAACATGGATCCTGCAGCAACGTCCAGACAGAAAACGTACCTGTATTTTGTTTTGCTGGCTTTTACAGTCAATACAGATCTAATCATATCACTGTCAACTGACTTTGACGGCAAAATTCATCCAAATATTGAGTGACAGATTGCATCCTTGCTCCTATTTCCAGGTCACATCCCCTCTTAATTCTGATCAATATTTGGTATGACTGGTGCATAAAGTTCAAGGCCGGTGATTGATTTCATTTCTACTTCAACTAGTCACAAAACACGAGCCGCTGATGGTGCTGCTAACATTGGAAATGTGGAAAAGTACATGCTATGCACTATAACACAATATTATACTTTATTATGATTCCCAACATACCTATCTGGGGACCTGGGACACTAAACAATAAGAACACTCAGCCCAGACGACAATTTAAAGATATAGTGCAGCCCAGGGACCATTATTTAATTCTAAAAATATAATTTAGCACTAAAACAAAACAAAAAAAAAAACAGTAAAATAGAGAAATCTGCAATAATTTTACAAGAACAAAGTCAAAATAGTAAAAGAAAAATGAGGAAAAAGTTGTAATTTTACCAAAATAACATCATTTACAATAAGAGGGGAAATGACCTAATTTTAGTAGTATAAAGTTGAAATATGAATGAAAGAGGTTATTTTTTGAAGTCATAATATTATGAAAAACAAACAAAACAACATATAAAGTTGTCATTTTGGGAAAAATAGGCTGTGAAAAGGTTATGTCAAAATGTTATGGGAAGAAAAAAATAAAAAGAACAAAAAAAATAGAAAAACAGATGCATTGGTACAATAATAGTCAGAATATTAAGAAGAAGAAAAAAAACTCTCCATTTTCCAAGAATAAATTTATAACTTAACTTTATTAATATTATTTAATTAATATTATATGATTATATTAATATTATATAATATTACAAGGAAAAATAATGCCATTAGGGGCATAGAGTTGAATTAGCAAAGAAGAAAAACATAATACATACAGTATATATTTATACAATATATATTTTAATCATATTATGAAAAACAAACCAAACAAAATAAATTTGTGATAAAATAAACATATAATATTGTGGGAATTAAGTCAAATGATCACAAGATGAAAATTTACAAAGGTTATTTAAGAAGAAAGCAAGAGCAAAAATTGGATATAGGGTTGTTATGTCATGTCTAGACAAATCTAACAATGTTAATGAAGTGTAGTATTTCTTCAATATTTGTCCATTTCCTTGGCAACTACTTTTCTTCCTCCTGTTCACCACTGAACTTGATGCCCCAAGTGCAAAGAATATACTGTATATTCCACAGCTTCTCCGTGACGGCCATCGCTATTGGACAACATCGGCTTCTTTCCATAAGTGGCAAGACTGAAACGGCTTTGTGTGTGTAGTGCACACTTCAGCGAGGGCAATTACGTTCCTGCACGCCCGAGATGGAGGAAAAAACGTGTTTTGAAGAGTTCCGCTGTTCCAGCACCCCAGATAAGAATGAGCAACTAGCTAATCAGTTGCCGCCTATTAGCACCTTGTAAATGAAAAATGTCATATTATCAATGAAAGCGCTACAACATAATATTATACTGTATGATGGCTGTCAAGTCTTTAAAATGCACAATACAGAAATGGGAGTGAGAGCAAATAATAGTGAGTAAGGCATTCATTGCAAACAAGCATTAAAGTCCACAGTGTGGCTGTGTGGAGATGTTGCCTCATGACTGAAGGCCCTCGTCTGTGTGGGAACGTCTGGCTTTTCCATCAGGATGCTGCACTTCACAATGCCCGTCTGACAAAGAACTTCTTCCATAGGTATAAACTCACTCTATTGGACCATGCTGTGTGTTCCTCTAATCGAAATCGATATTTGAATATTGAATATTTGCGGTTGGATGGCAGGGGAAGTTTACAAAAATGGATCTCAGTCCCAGACAGTGGATGCCCTTGCTGAAGCCATCTTCACCACTTTCCCAGTAACATTCCCAGTCACAACACTACACTATACTGCTGATGGGGATGTCAGCTGACTTAATTGTGGTTTCTACTTTCTACACTTTTTCGGACTCCGTGCGGAAGTTAAGGCCCCAAATGCCTTGTCCTTATCAATGTGAGCCAAATCCTGGAATGCAGAGATCTCATTGGAGGTGAGATGGTGAACCGCTCCATTTTCCATCTATTCAAAGTAAGATGGGATTAACTGCTTTTCATAACATACAACGTTGATGTTCTTTAAGCGTATTATTTATTGCTTCCTACTTCTCACGCTCATGAATCCATTTTTGGATCTATGATAGCTGTTGCTACGGCAACCCTTATTCCTAAGCTTTAAAACTGCATGCCTTAACCTCTGACGGAAGAGCCACAGACGTGTTTGGCTATATCAATTAATAGCAACAGTATGATGCAACTCAGAGCAATGACATGCAAATAAGGATCAAACAAACAAACATGGTGGGGTGTCATGCCCCGGGGACCCGTCCATGTTGCTGACGCAGGTCAATAGTGGGGAAGGCTTGTGAGACGCCATCTCCACTCACTCCTTTGCTTGTTACTCATCATTACCAATTTATTATTCAGTCCTGAATTCCTGCTTCGGTGCACAAAGACATTCACCCTTGAATACGTTCCATGTCAGATACGTTTGCCAACAAGCACTTCAATTGAATTTCAATAGATTGGCACCGGCATCCTCTCAGCTCGCCCGTCCTTGCACCTAAAATCTCATCACCTACCTACAACTGCCATTCACATTCCCTCGTTTCACGGTTCCATCAACACAAGCAGCCCGCCGCTGCTGAAAGGCCTCGGCAATGAATGCTGCCTGCAGACAAAGGACCAGGGCATACGAATGCCACGTGTCTTTCGCTCGATGAATGACCACAAAGTTAACTCGGATGTTGGCCGTGAGGAAAGCTGAGCGTTTGTGGCACAAACGGGAGTTGTGGAAAAGGCAAAACCAAAAGACGAGGGAGACAAGTTGAAGGCGGGGAGAGGGGGGGGGGGGGGGGGGGGTATAACACATAAAACACATTGTCCTAAAGAAAAGGGCAAAGCTGGCAATGTACGAAATCTAACGTCCAATTCCAAACTGGCCCTGAGGAAAGTTGGAGTTAGAGAATTTGTTGAGTGGAGAAACTAAAAGGAAGGACAAAAGTGCAAGAACAAAGAGTCATGTTTCTCTCATGTGAGAGATTAAGTAGAACAAAAGAGACCCCCCCCCCCCAAAAAAAAGGGGGCCAAAGCTATGGATTTAACAATAAAAAGAAAACAAACAACTCACTAAATCAGCCTTGTCTTGGCCTTGAGGAAGGGTTTTTAGTTTGATGGGGGGGGCAGGAAAGGGCAAAATTCCAAGACCAGTTGTGGAAGAGGAAGTTAAAGAAGTTCATAAAACAGGACAAGTGAAGAATAGAAAAAAGGGATCAGGGCTCTACGTTAAAAACAAAAATGACTTGCCCATGGGGAATCCTTAAGGTGAGAACTACTTGCCCGAACATGCTACCTTACACATCATAGTCGTAGTAAGCAGTGATGTTTATAAGTTGTGCACCACAATGAAACATTATTGAATAGACACATTTGTGTACTAGTAAAGTGTTTTTAATCCAGAAAAAAATGCTCAATGGTCAAACAATAATTTGTGAAGCAAAGGTGAGAAAAATACACAGAAATGGAACCGCTAGATTTTGCAGCTTGTGCAAAATCATCACTTGGTATTGGATCTAATGGGTGGTGTTTCATTGTGACCACTTCAAATTGTCACAGCAATGTGATTCACTCACCTGTGCCATCATTTGATTTGCTGCCGCTAATAAAATACTTGTTTAGGAGGCACTGGTTCATCACTTTTTGGTGTTTTCCTTCACAAGTTGTTGAAGAATTAGACCATGTTGGCAGGGGACGCCATGATAAATGTTTTCCTAGTAAAACGATTGCTGATTGGTTGATCGCGAACAAGAACGGGTGTGGGTAAAACGCGGATTGTGGATTACGGACCGCGGTCTAAATAAACGATTCTGATTGGTCCATTTCAAGATTTGCAAGGATTGGTTTGCAAATTACCATCGGAATTACGCAGTCCGTGTTTTACCAACACCCAACAAGAACCGCTTTAAAAAAAAACTCTTGGCAGTACGGCATGCTAAAGTGCACTTGCCCCACGGGAATATTAATGATTGGATTTACTTGCCCGAATTTTGTTTTGACTTGCCCCGGGCCATCGGTACATCGTTATTGTCGAGCCCTGAGGATCAAACTGGCCTTCAGAAAAGTTTAGAGCAGGGGTGTCAAACTCAATCACACGGGGGGCCAAAACCCAAACCTACTTGAGGTTGTGGGCCGAACTAGACATTACCCCCCACTAGGGTGAGACATTGAACATCAATGGAAACCAGTTCAATAACACGGGCCTGATTGGGCCACTGGGCCATGTGGTTTAGAGAGTATGTTGGGGGGTCACAAGGAAGGAGCAAAGGGACGAGTTACGAGTTGAAGCTAAGGAAGTTGGTGAGCGATACGTTAAGCAACCAGTGGGGAAAAACAGCGACAAAGACGAGAGCTTCATTGTTCTCCAGAAAATGGTAAAGCTGGGAATGTGAGGAATAGACGTACGAATTTGGAAACTTGTCGCTAGTCTTAAAGGAAGTTGAGGCTTTAGATGCTTTAGGGGCCCAGACTGAGAAGCGTGTCTCAGAAATGAACATTTTCGCTGTCCTCAACTGTGACGGTAACCTTCAGCTAAGGTGTGGAGGTGACAGCTTCCTCCTGCTTCTGACTGGCCGCAACATTTTGCTGGTTTCGATTTAGAGCCTATTAACCGTAAGCCGCCATCCATCTTGCCCGTGGTGGCCCAGGTTACTAAAACAATATATTAGGAGGAGAGATGATGAGTACACCCCCCCCCACCCCCCTCCATTAAGCCACTCCATTTCCTTGATTGGCTGGTCACGTGGACGCCAGAGACGGTTGGCCGGGAGTCAACAGGCGGCTTTTAGCGCTGGTTGGAGATCAGGGTCAATCTGCTGCCAGGACGCGATGGATGGCTCTGGATCAGCTGGCGTTTCAGTTGAATGTGAAAGCAATCAGTTATACCTTCAGATGTTGGAACCTTTGGTGGCTGCGCTCTCAGAACCATCAAGGCACTCCGCTTAATGAAGAACCGTGGCCATTTTGGTTCAACAGTAATTACATTTTCTAAGCTTTTGGGCTTTATTTATTTATTTGGAATGACATCAGTCATATTTATGGTGAATTACAGACAAATAACTCATAATTTGTTCATCACAGATTGCTTTGGTCTATAGAGCAGATCTCATCTAGTGGTGGCCCAAATGATTAGCATGCAGGTCAGATCTGGTAACACTGACCTTTTTTGCCTATAAAACCTTATTTCATTTCATAGTGTTGAAAAATGATGGTTGTTCAGAGCACAACAAAGTGAAGTAAGTGGTACTGTCCATGTGTCCGTCCGACGCTGTGATTGGTCACACACCCAAAGTGCTTCCTAACTATGAAACGCATAAGGAAGTCAGCCCCTCTGTGACATCACAAAGGGGCAGTTTTTACCACGCCTTTTGAAACCCGGCGTTTTGAGCCATTCCAAACTTCTTTCAGGGCTCACTTCCAAAAGCGCAAACCTCATTATCTGAAACTTTGCCATTGTTTAACACCAGAATACAACATTCTAACTACATTTATAGGTCAGAAAAGTGGAAATGTATTTTAGTTTCAACCTGCTCAATTTGCCATACAACAAACACGCTGTCTCCTGTGTAGGACAAACTAAATGATGATGCCAAGCGTACACTCATAGCTTGTGTACTTGTGTACTTGTACTACCAATGCATAATCTTACACCATTAGAATTGTTCTGACATTTTCACTTTTCCCTCTCAGGCTCATGAACCCACCACGGATGGACATGCGGAATGGCAGCTTTATCCGCCTTCACAGCGCCCTCCCTATCTGTGCTTCATACCGCACTCCATGGCAGTCTGGCAGGAGGCAGATAACGCCACCATTGCCTTTAGATAGCCCACAAAGACTCGCCATGATGTGTGCTCTGCCTCGCGCTCCATATTTCCTCAGCTAGCTACACCCTCAAACAGACGGCTTTTCAATGAATGGCCAAAGGACCGGGTCTGCCAAAAACAACCAAAAGAAGATCGCTGACTGCAATACTTCGGCTGTGGACGTAAAAACCTGTCGTCCGGAGAGCTGCAATTTCACCAACGTTTTCAGGACAAAAGGCAACATGTATATGGTTTTGATTTTTCTTTGGCTCTTATGACACTTGTTTTACTGTGGTTACCTTCTTTTTTAAAGTTGAATGAATTCTTTAGACATTCCTACTCCCAAGTTTTCATATGATTCGTTTTTTTTGTTATGCTAAAATGTTGCTGGCACCGTTCCATCAATTCATCAAATCATATTTTATATTATGCACGTAAAACAACAACTCATCTCTACAAAATGTGTTTTTTTTTTAAATTCCTTTGTGTGTCTAGAACAGAGTCATTGGATTCACATGATTTCCTATGGGAACAATTGTCTCGTTTTCATATGTTTCCATGAAATCCCGGACAGGAATGAAAAACCTCCATTTGGACATTACACACATTACAGCACATGCGGGAAGAATAGAGATGCTGCACAATAATGTAGCCACTGCCTTGAATAACATAACTTTTTCCACTTCATAATGTACCCCAAGTGGCAGTGCGCCAAAGAAAAGGAAAGCCATCACCACGGAAGTGAAAATAGCAAAAAGCTCAGTGTGAAAGAACAAAGACACGCCCACCAATACTAAACATAACAAAAGCAAGATTAGCATTAAGATTGTCATCTTATCATTGTCAGAAAACAAAAGTTGCTTTCTACCTTTTGCCGTTCTTTAGTAATCAGACATAGTACATACAGTAGGTATGGTAATCAGTGGTAGTACATACAGTAGGTACAATAATCAGTGGTAGTACATACAGGTACGTTTCAGGAAAATATCAACAAAAAAGGGAGAAAAACAGCTTTTTGTGAAAAGATACATTTCAGGCATAACTTCCACCACATATATTTTGCCAAGGCTGCACTGCAGTCGAGTGGTTAGCACGCAGACCTCACAGCTAGGAGACCCAAGTTCAATCCCACCCTCAGCCATCTCTGTGTGGAGTTTGCATGTTCTCCCCGTGCATGCGTGGGTTTTCTCCGGGTACTCCGGTTTCCTCCCACATTCCAAAAACATGCTAGGTTAATTGGCCACTCCAAATTGTCCATAGGTATGAATGTGAGTGTGAATGGTTGTTTGTCTATATGTGCCCTGTGATTGGCTGGCCACCAGTCCAGGGTGTACCCCGCCTCTCGCCCGAAGACAGCTGGGATAGGCTCCAGCACCCCCTGTGAGCCTTGTGAGGATAAGCGATAGCAAAGAAATGAATGAATGAATTTTTAGCCAAAATATCAAAACAAATAGGCCACAACATAAAGAACACAGATCAGGGGATGCCTGATTGTTGCCAGCTAGCAAAGCCCTTTGAGGCTCTTTTGTGATTATGGGCTATGTCAATAAACTTGACTTGACTGCGGAACCTCTTGCGAGCTACACGGTTCCGTGCTTTTTCACTTCCTGGTTGCTGCGGAGCGCAATGGGACAGATTGTAGCTGTTTTCATGGCTTAAAACTGCACCAAACATGGTCTCTTCTATTGTGCACGTGCATCATCACCTTTTTTGCTTCTCGCACAAAAAAACGCAAAAAAGGTACAGCAACTTTGGGAGCGAGCATTCGGGTAAAAAAAAAAAATCTAGAACTGCGTCTTTGGTTGCGTTCAGGAAAACGATAATTGAATGCTAGCTTGGATTTGGGAGGAGAAGCGGTTATCCTTCCCGATTAGCCTGGGACAATATTTTATTACACTTTCATTATATTATTACGAGTACTATATTTTGTGTATTTTGTGTCCAGCGAGGGCCACATCCTAAAAAAATTAAAGGACACCATCAATTATTCCCCCAAAATGTAACACCGTTTTTCATTGGATTACAACTATACTTTATTCTTTTCAAATGACTGCTGATAGTTCCAGTTCTTTTAAATTACTGAAAGCTTTATTGACTTGTCTTGACGTACAAAATCACCTCTTTCATTGTTTTAAATGTAAAATAAATCTTAAATAATCAAGACAGAAATCAAGAAATCTCAGGTAGCTTTGGTAACAATTATTGATTTTTCTTCAAGAAAAACAGGAAAGTGTCAAAAATGAGCTCCAAATTAGAAGGGAAGACGGCTGAAGGTAAACTTTCTCTGACGTTTGTTTCGAGTGTAGTCAATTGGAAAATCACTCCCAGATGAACGCTATCCAAAAGCCCAGCATGCAAAACCGCCAGTGCCGATTTGGGGACAAAGCAGGAGCCAATTAAGATGAGTGAGTGGGAGTGGGAATCAATGCTTTGAGCGCATGATGTCACAATAGCGCTCATGCCTGCTGAGATCACAAACAGTCAGATGCTTGGAAGAAGGCACATGCGATGGGAAAAAGGCAGACGATGCGTGTTTGTGTGTCTGCAAGTGAGTGACAAAAGATGTGTGGATGTTTTCCGCCAAATAACGTTGTGTTGCTCTTACGACGCTTGTTTGTGTGCCGCCCCTGAATGACATCAGACTCGCCCCCGACTCCAACTCAAAGACTTTACAGCATTTTTTACAGCACGCTCCTAAAAAGAGCAAACACTCTTGTCATATGGAGGATCTTTGATGAGCATTTTTGCAGCAGGCAGAGGGCTCCTGTTATGTGGACAATCTTTGAGTTTGTTGGGCATTTTGTTCTTTTTTTTGCAGTATTGTCTCTTTGACTAATGTTTTTGCAGCTGTTCTTTCATTTTATCAAGTAGAAGATGTCTGACTCGTGTTTTTGCAGTGGGTCTCATAAATCCTGGAAAGCTCTCCAGTCATGTAGAGGATTTTTGACTCGTGTTTTTGCAGTGTGCCCTTAAAAACAGTAGAGTTTCTGTCATATAGAGGATCTTTGTCTAGTGTTTTTGCAGGGGTTCTTAACTTCTGTCATCCAGACAATCTTTGACTCCCTTTTTTCAAAGTATGGCCTTAAAAACAGTAGAGCTCCAGAGGATCTTTGACCACTGTTTGATAAACAGCAGAGCTGCGGACGTGTTTCAATTGATGATTTCCTGACTTAATATAGGACTTTATTTTCAATACTGGATGACTTTATTGGTTTCAGGTGCACCCATGACCATCATTTTTTGTCGTTGGCTGGGTCCTGCTTCTTGTATCTTAACGACTGCCGTTGTGTACCACACAAGCATCTTGGTTTGAATACTTTGGATCGTGCACCGTCCCCGCAGACTGGAGCTGTCCTACCTCGTCTTTGAGCATGAGCTGAGGATGCCTGCTCAAATTAAGCATCTTCTAAGACAGGGGTCTCAAACACGCGGCCCGTGGGCCAAATGTGGCCCCTGCCTTGATATGAAAGTTTAATGTTAGTGCGGCCCGCGCAAGTTTGATATGGATGCTGTATGGTATCATGTACCCAGAAAAAATTATTACGTTTGATTAATGTTCATGTTAAAGGTTCAATAACTGTTGATAATTATCCTCCCTATCCGTGTGGAAGTGGTAAGTTTTTGGCTATTTAAATTTAAAGGAAATAACTTGAAGGCTACCGTTTAGGTTGCTAGCTCTCTAGTTTGCGAGTTAGCATGTGTTTCAAGACCCTGCAGTTGCGCAATATGTTGTAAATAAAAAGAGTATAAATGTGACTATAGTCGTGTTTTGTCATGTCTACAGGGCTCTAATAATGCTTTGTTCATATTAATCTGAAAAAATATATATTTATTACTGATTGATTGATTTTCTTTATTCTTGATTTGTTTATTTATTTTTCATCTTGTTTTGTGTAGAAAAATAAAAAGTAAGATATTTGAGAACAGTGGAATGTTTTATCAGAGCTTTTATTGTAGAAAATTGGAACCAAAGTGAAGTTTAAAAAAAAAATGTGTTTTTAATGAATGCTGTTTTTTTTGTTGTTTTTTTTTTTTTAAACCTGGCCCAGTCTCACCCAGACCCGAGCTCCAGTGGCCCCCAAGTAAATTGAGTTTGAGACCCCTGTTCTAAGACAACCAGAACAGTCCCGTTGCCATCGATTCAATGCTCTGAGAAGACGAATGTGTATTTATGAATTTAGCATTAAGTATAGTCCATTGAGCCTCTGTCAAGACTCACATGCTTATTTCCACGAGCCTCAGGGCCCAATCGGGCTTCTGCACTCCATTACTGCGGTCATTAATCTTGGAAAGATTTTCTCCCGCATGTTAATCCAACAACCATCATCATCCATCACTCAGCCATGGAGGCCAGGGGTCAATCAGATGCGGAACGAGGTGTTGGAATGACCATCGGAGGCTATCCACGGGATTGTGCTGACTTAGAAAAATGTCTCTATTTATATTTAGTCATTGCTTGGTTGTAATGCAGAGTGGAAGACTCAAAGGTCCCATGATATTGGGAATTGTGTATTGTTAGCCTCTAGGCAAGTGTTTGGTACGCCTGACTGTGTGTCGGGAGCTTTAATGCTAATGAGCTAAGTTTGTCCACACCTCCTATTGTGTATTTCATCCACCTTTGATGTATGCATAATATCTGCATAAGGTAAGAGGAGGACATAAGTACGACTGTCATGTTTATAATAAACTGAATATCCTATTCATGAAAAAAGGCAGGCTTCGCTACATGACTTTTTTTCCCCATCCAAGTTTGAAAATGTATATTTTTCTTTTCATTTTATTATTTTTATTTATTGGTGTAAAAAAAACTTTGTCTCATCTTTAGTTCTAAAAACCTGATGAAAATAATTCTAATATTGTTAATTGTCATACAAGTGTAAAAAGAAGTGAACCACTTGTAATAATACGTAGAAATAGTACCACACACGATAATAACTTTTTACTGCTTGGAACACACAGCTGCAAAAGTCAAAAGAAAAAAGACCACACACATGCAAAGTTAGTCCTGAAGGGTAAAAGTAAAAGTGAATATAGGGGTGTTATTTCATGTCTAGAATTCTCTAAGAGCATATTTAGAAAGTTGGAAACAGGTTTATTATGTCTTACATGTCTTATTTTATTATTGTATTATTTTTATGTCTTATATTATGGCTGTTATGTCTGTTATATTTTTTAAATATCTTATTGTGAGTGGTTAGCGCGCAGGCCTCACAGCTAGAAGACCGGAGTTCAATTCCACCCTGGGTCATCTCTGTGTGGAGTTTGCATGTTCTCCCCGTGCATGCGTGGGTTTTCTCCGGGTACTCCGGTTTCCTCCCACATTCCAAAAACATGCTAGGTTAATTGGCCACTCCAAATTGTCCATAGGTATGAATGTGAGTGTGAATGGTTGTTTGTCTATATGTGCCCTGTGATTGGCTGGCCACCAGTCCAGGGTGTACCCTGCCTCTCGCCACAGACAGACAGCTGGGATAGGCTCCAGCACCCCCATGACCTTCATGAGGATCAGCGGTAGAAAATGAATGAATGAATGAATCTACTTTAGTGAGTAAAGGAGTGTAAAGGTTAAAGACAGAGGAAGAAATACAAAAACCAACGAAGAAGAAGGCGAAGTCTGGAAATGATTAATCACAATAAACGAGGGACGAATGTATTTTCATGCAGCGTTATTATTATAACAAAAGACAGCAGTCCTTGCCATGAAGCTGCGGGGGGGGTTGAAGACAGACAGTCAGTGTATTAAGGTCACTAGCATGGAGGTTGCCCCATGTGGCATTTGCAGGATATTGTTTGAGATACTGTTATTTACAAAGTGTGAGTGTGTGTGTGTATGTGTGGGAGGGGGGGGGGGGGGGGTGTTGTTGAGGTACTGGCTGATAAATGGCTGAGATTGTCTCTTTTGGGTGACATTTCAGCAGGGTCACATAGGTGAAGTGCAGGCAAACATAAGCCGGCCACTCGCCATATGTCAACCACTTGCTTCAGCTTGTGTGTGTGTGTGTGTGTGTGTGGAGTGTGAGGCGAGGGGGGGGCTAGACAGTGATTGGGCTTTGGAACTGGCCGTGCCCTACAGTGTGCAACAATTAGCCCAGCACAAACTTGTGACATTCAAAAGACGACAGAGGCAATAACCATGGCTACATGTTTATATATATAAGGGCGGCACGGCGGTCTAGTGGTTAGTGTGCAGACCTCACAGCTAGGAGACCAGGGTTCAATTCCACCCTCGGGCATCTCTGTGTGGAGTTTGCATGTTCTCCCCGTGCATGCGTGGGTTTTCTCTTTACTCCGGTTTCCTCCCACATTCCAAAAACATGCTAGGTTAATTGGTGACTCCAAATTGTCCATAGGTATGAATGTGAGTGTGAATGGTTGTTTGTCTATATGTGCCCTGTGATTGGCTGGCGATCAGTCCAGGGTGTACCCCGCCTCTCGCCCGAAGACAGCTGGGATAGGCTCCAGCACCCCCGCGACCCTTGTGAGGAAAAAGCGGTAGAAAATGAATGAATATATATATATATATACACTATATATATATATATATATATATATATATATATATATATATATATATATATATATATATATATATATGTTTATGTATGCGATGCTATTCACACACCCTGGGATTCACTGGTGGCCAGTCCGGGGGGGCTGGCCCGAAGCCAGCTGGGATAGGCTCCAGCATATCCATGCGACTTTAATGAGGATGAGCGGTCCAGAAAATGGATGGATGGATGCTGTTCACACACCCTTGCTATTTTTTGTTTTGTATGTGTTTACGTTGTAAACAACAATCACAGCCCAAGCATCTAGCACAGGCCTTTGCTGAGGTCCAACTAATTGAATTGTAAAGTCAGCAGTTGTTTGTGTAGCATTATGGAGCGTGCATACAGAGAGCAGGGTGCAAATTACAATCTCACCGATATCTGCAGTTGCTCGTAGAAATGTTTTTCCCACCACCAGTCAGTGGTCTACCCGAGTTTTTAAACACAGGTAATTCCGCAAAAAACGTGTAATGACCACATTTCTACTACTGGTGTTGTGAAACACCCAAGTGACTACTCTATGAGTTCATACACCGTAATGAGGGGTACTCGGGGGGTCTCCAACCAGTACTTCAGGGGCTACCAAACCACTTTTCAAGTAGTTCCCCAATGAGTTTGTTTATTTATTATTAATTCCTATACTGATTGGCCACCAGTCCAGGGTGTACCCCGCCTCTCACCCGAAGACAGCAGGGATAGGCTCCAGCACCCCCGCAACCCTTGTGAGGAAAAGCGGTAGAAAATGAATGAATGAATGAAGAATTCTTAGACTGACAAAATTTTAAAGTGGAGTAATTTGGAAGTCCTTGTGGGTTCTTGGGGGTGTGACCAATCACAGCGGAGCGGGCCTGCCTGGAGATGGGCCAAGGGTGGAATAAACTAAAACAGACCATTTTGGAAAGCCAAGGAAATACAGCTGGAATAGGTGCAGATTCTGGAAGATCTTGAAAGCTTTCAGTGTGGGTTATCGTGTGTAACAGAGTTATAATGTTGTTGTAAATATTGTATATATGTTCATGTTATAAATACACAGTGATACCTGATGTGTTTGTGTTGTCATGTTGATGTGGAACGCTGAGAACGTCACCGTGTACCCCCTACCGCTCCTAATTAGTGTAACACCAAGTTTTGGCCACTCCTTCCTATGTCCTTTTTATTCATGATCTTCATGTGAGAGGTAGGCATGTGTGTGGCTTAACAAATGTCTTTGGTTTCAAACGTTGTTTCTTATTTTTATCTCCTGTTGTAATCTGTCATCAGGTATGCTATTTGTGTTTCAATTTGTACTTTCCTTTTAATTCATGATCTCCTTGTGAGAGGGGCACGTTACTCGACCACATTGTAACTACAACATGTTTATTATCCTCCATCAGCCAAGAATAAAGTGCAGCAACTACAGCAACCCGATGCTCGTCGTCACTCTTTCATCACAACGCAGAGTCAAACACCACCGGTTGGTTACACCTGCTCTATAGGAGTCCATAACTCAATACAAATGAGCATATGAAAATGAGCATAATAGGTCTCCTTTCAATATATTGTGTGGCGTACCCCAGGGGTCAATACTGAGGACAAAACTGCTCAACCTATACATAAATGACATCTGTGAAAATACAAAACACTTAAAGCCAATACTATTTGCAGATGATACTAGTGCATTTTGTTCTGTAGTAAAGTATGCAAGACATATTAGAAAAACAGTCACAGATAAAGTAAATATATTTAATAATATCTAATAAAGAGATGATAAAAACAGAATCACTGAACTGAAGTAAAACTAAAATAATGGTATTTGGTAATAGCAGAAAGAATACTTAGTATATGTGAATACAAATAAAGGGCGTAGACACTGACAGGTCACGCAAGAAAATAAATTTATAGTAATAAATAGTAATAGTAATCAGGTAAAAGCCGAAAGACACAAACAAAATAATAGGCGACAGAATGAGATGGAAATGGGTCCTATCCCTGGAGCCTATCCCAGTTGCCTCCTGGCAAGAGGCGGGGCACACCCTGGGGTGGTCGAATAAGGAATCCTACTTCCCGGATTCATAGTCACATACTGTACGCTTGCCACTGGTGGTGTTTTTATATGTTTGGGTATAAAACAGATCAGCATTGAGCAATGGAGGACAGGGCCAGTATGACTTATGGCGTTATGGCAATATGCTGAACTATAGTCATTGTCCCATTAAGACACAATCACACAGGCTGTCACTTCTCCTCTCATTGGCTCTCCGTCTAATTCCATGCTCAACTCACGCACGTAGGAAAAGCCGGCAGAGGGCCAGCCTGCATGGCGAGGGTGAGCTGGAGAAAGAGAACATGCTCCATTTATGTTGGACGCATGCAGACTCACACTTCCTGGCTCTGCTTGCATCCCCTCGCCGCTGCTCGTATGAAAAATTTACACAAAAGTGATCTCATCGGCTATTTTGAGCCTGCATCTGACCTAGGAGTGTCGGCCATGCTTTTTCATGATGCGCCTGTTGTTTAAATAGGTTGCCTCTGTTTCATCCTTTTCCCTTACGATTAAATCAGGGGTGTCCAAAATGTGTCCAGTAGCTGATTTTTCATTGGCCTGCGGACCATTCTACAAACAAAATGTTTAATATTAAAGAAAACAATACGTAATTTTTTTTAAGTCAGAATATTATTGGAAATGCACAAAACAAAATGATTTTGTCTTTTTAGGAAAATTTGGTTGGGAAAAAAGTTATAATGTAATCAGCATCAGCATAATGGTACAAGTAGAAATTTACAAAGATTATTTGAGACAAAATTGTTGAAAAATGTAAAAACAGTTCATTTTAAAACTATATAACATGATGAAAGGGGAACATACATATTTTTAACTGTGTACTAACCAATGAATGTTGTATTTTGGTGTGTCTTTTATTCTGTTTACTTGCTCTATTCAACTTCATTCTTTTGTAAAGTGTCTTTGAGTATCTTGAAAAGCGCTATACAAATAAAATGTATTATTATTATTATTATTAAATAAATACCAAAAAGGCAAAAACATTTAATATGAAATAATTTTAGTTCGTTTCGCTCATCTTATGGAATCACTATGAACATGGAATAGTCCTTTGCATGAGAAAAGAAGGGAAGCGCTCCAAAGGCTGATGAAAGATTACGCATTTTAGTGTAGTTTTAAGCATGTGATTTAAGACTAAAACAGAAATATGCCCTTTAAATTGAAGCAAAAAAAAAAATCAATCATCAGTTGGCCCACTGGAAATCTCGGGGCCCCCATGCTATTGCCCGTGTTTGCCTAATGGTAATTCCACCTCTGGTGACACTTCCATTTGCGGGTTACGTGATTGTTGTTAGCAACTGAAACATTCATAAATGTTCTTAAAATCATTTGTTGTTTGGTGGAGAAAAAAAAAAAAATTTGCAACTTTTCCTTCACTCCTGTCTCCTTCTCAAGCACATCTCTACATTTATCATCGCTACAAAACATCATCCAGCGTCATCCCGAGGCTATCCTAGCTGAGAGTCAGGGCACATATCGGTAAGCAACATTCGTGGGCAAATGGACCTAACATGCATGTTTGTGGAATGTGGGAGGAAACCGGAGTACCCGGAGAAAACCCACCCATGCACGGGGAGAACATGCAAACTCCACACAGAGATGTCCAAGCGAAGATTCAAACCCAGGTCTTCCCAATATATTGGCTGTACGGCCTACATGCTAACCACTTTTCCACCATGCGGCCCCCAAACACATCAAATCAAATAGAATCAGCTTCAAGTTGGATTCCTTGTCTTGTGCTCATCGAAAAAAATGACAGCAAGGGATTTCAATCAGGTCTCACTTTTTAGCAACCTATATTTCATACGGGACAGCCAGCAATCATCCAGAAAACCACTTGCTGAGAAAGAAATTGTTTTTGCGAGGAACTCCAGTAGCAAATGGAGTCATTCTCCACATTCTTTGTGTGTGTGTATTTGATGCAAATAATCACGGTGAGCGCCGGCAGCCTATTTCAGAGCAACACTCAGCTGCCTCTCCAGATGAATGGCATGGTCTAAAGGCCCATACTGGTAATGGGCTGGGTTGCCAGATCTGCACAAGAAAGGACTGCTGGAAAAAAATCCCCCAATGTTGCAGTTTTTAAGAGTCGATAAAACAGAACAAAGCAGGCTACAGCAGCCTTTGTTTTCCAGGCGGGACTAAGAGGGTGAAAAGCCGGACGTCTATAGCATGGAAGACAATACACAAAGTACACAAATACCTCTGTGAGCAATAACATCTGATGTTATTACATATACATACACAAAATGTATATATTTTGTATATATACATGTGTATATTTGTGTATATTTTGTATATATATATATATATATATATATATATATAGCTGTATAAGAAGAAGACGAGAAACAGAAATGATCTGATGGAGATCCATGTAGTGCGTTCTTAGCAGCACAGTAAATATTCCCCTGCTGAAATGGAAATGATGCTGGTCTTTGCTGGTTTAGGTGGTGGACCATGCTGGTGTATGCTGGTTTATACTGATGGACCAGCATAAACCAGCACTGACCAGCATGGACCAGAATAATTTCCATGCTGGTGGACCAGCATAGACCATAGCATAGACCAGGGGTGCTCACACTTTTTCAGCATGCGAGCTACTTTTAAAATGACTGAGTCAAAATGATCTACCCACTACAAAAATGCGAAACATCTATTTATTTTCAAATGTATTGAGGATTATTTGTACGTACAATGTATGTTGATGTACCTTACATAACCAAATGAGCCAATATTGCAAAACACACATAATTAACTATTAACATTTTTTGTAATTACCTGAGTTTACTTTGATGACTTGCACTGAATTGAACCAGCCAGGGATGCATAGTCCGGACAGTAGCTGCTGATAGCCAGGTTAGCCAGGCAAACGCACTTTGAAAAAGACATTGTGAAAAAAAAGTCCACCTCCCATTCCGTATGGAAGTGATATGTTTTTGCCTTTTTACTTGGTCCAGCTACTTCACTCATTTTAGTGACCATAAACTTTAGCGAGGGCTTCAAATCTGACGCAATTCGCCGACTAGCTTAGCACTTTGCATCGTTGTTTACGCATGAGCGGTGACCTAAAGGTCAAAATTCAGTTGTCATCTGACTGGTTGTCCTGTATGTCAATCAAGTAACGGGGATGGATGATAGGCTGACATCGTAAGTTCTGCTGCACTTAGAGACGTTGTTTGATTTGATTGGTCACCCGAAGGGCAACATTCAGTTGTCATCTGAATGGCTGCCCTGTATATCAATCAAGTGACGGCATTGATGCTGGGATGATATTTTTTTAATGTCACGCCGCGATCGACCAGCGATCGACCAGTACCACCTCCGCGATCGACCGGTAGATCGCGATCGACTTAATGAGCACCCCTGGCATAGACCTTCTGGAAGATCTAGAAAACCTTCTGTACTTTCTGAGTTATTGTGTGTAGCTGCTCTACAGGAGTCCACAACTCAATACAAATAAGAATAATAGATCCCCTTCAGTATAACACAAAATAAATTAATACATGTACATGTATAAAATAAATAAAAATGAGAAATGAAATGAATGTACAATACATTTATTGCATGTTTAAATGATCTGAAATGATTCCTGTCCTCCACAAATCTGTCCACCCTCTTTTAAGGTCCACTGGGGAACACATTGACTGAGACACATGAGTAGTTTTATTTATGTCTTAAATGGCTTTTCATTCATTCATTTTCTACTGCTTATCCTCACGAGGGTTGCAGGGGTGCTGGAGCCTATCCCAGCTGTCTTTGGGCGAGAGGCGGGGTACACCCTGGACTGGTGGCCAGCCAATCACAGGGCACATATAGACAAACAACCATTCACACTCACATTCATACCTATGGACAATTTGGAGTGGCCAATTAACCTAGCATGTTTTTGGAATGTGGGAGGAAACCGGAGTACCCGGAGAAAACCCACGCATGCACGGAGAGAACATGCAAACTCCACACAGAGATGGCCGAGGACGGAATTGAACTTTAGTATCCTAGCTGTGAGGCCTGCGCGCTAACCACTCGTCCACCATGTTCAACCACTTATTTACTCTTCTTCTTATTATTATTATTTACTCTCTTACATTTGCTGATGTTTATGTTGTCTACAATCAACTTGGCAGTGTTACAGTATTTGTGCTGACTGCAGTTTCGCTCCTTACCACTACTACAACATTGGTTCTGTTGCTGCTGCATAATGCGTTTTCATGTTTGGAAATAAGCACCTTTCTCCAGTTATTGCCTCCTCCCTATAGCCAGTCATCCTAATAAACACCATGGCTATAATTATGTATAATTTATAGTAGTTTTCATAAAAGTGATACCTTTCTTTAGCCTTTACTTCTTTCACAAAGGTGAGATACAGTAGAACCCCTTCTGCTTCCTACCACAGCGATTATACACTCCATAGAGGTATTGCTACAGCCAGTAAGAATAATAATAAGCTCAGGCAGCATGAACGACTCCACAGACTCTCTTCAAAAATTACCAGCACTGTTACATACTTGAACTGAGCCCTGGCACCGAAATCCCCATATAACACTTTGACACTATTGCATCATGGATAAAAAGCTTTGCTGCTCTTCCTGGATCAAGAAAAGTACTGTGAGAAAAGTTGTTTTCTTTTTTTTTGCAGCATGACCTTTCATGTACCGAAGGGAGAAAACATGCGTGCACAATGACAACAGAGGGACAGTATACTTATGGCTCACAGCGACCTTCAAGCGGGAAATTTAACGTTTGATGAACAACCATTATCAAGCATAATTCATCTCATCAGCTCATCTAATTTGCATATTATGACATAACCAGGATTCCCTGTTTCCACGATGCTCAACACGCTCATAAAATGTCTGATCCACTTGTTGATACTCTTCCTCATCTCTCATGCAAACACAGCCATCATCATCATCATTTAATCATTATTTTACTTTTCGGCAGAGCACGGCTGTAGAAGGCCTGCTTCAGTGACTCCCCTCACACGGACTCCAGCTTTGCATCGTCCTGGAGATGCGGTGACGCGGTCCCCGTGATCAAACGGAATCTGTGCAAATCCGTGCTTGAGATAAGGAGCTGAGGTTTATCTACTGTGGAACAGGAAACTGTTTACTATTTACTAACCCGTCACATCAATGATGCACATTTTCATACAACTCCCTCATTATCTCCACTAGACCTTTTTCATGTCGTATACCTCAACGCGTCCACGCATGCAACGCAGGAAGTAACACAAGACGAGGGTAGCTGTTAAGGTCACGTGTACGATGGACCACAAACACTTTGATTCCATGTTTTCTCGTTAATGGTGAAGAAGCGGATATTTGGCGTGACGTGATGTTTACGGCATGCTGCTTAAAAAAACAAAAAAAAACAGGATTGCAGATGACACTCATTATTTTTTAATGCCGGGTGCACTAAATCTACACCCAGATGGGGGTGGATGAAGGCCCACTTGGAAAGAAGTGAGGAATGATTACCAGACTTTGTATTTATTTTGTATTAGGAATATCAACATACATGTCATTAAGACTGTGCCCGTAAGCTTAAAGTGGAAAAATAAGTTAAACACTGAAATATTAAGGCATTGAACACACGCTTAAAAAAGTTTCTCAACTGTGATAAGAAATAAAAGGGACAAATCAAAGTTGCAGATGCACAACAGAGTGTAAAAATAAGTTAAACTAAAGGGGGGAACTGGATTTTTTTTTTTGAATGACTGATTGTCATTCACAATCCGTATGCAAAATATGAATACATATTTCTTTTCCCTTTTCTGTGCATTATCACACGAAAAAACGAGTTAATATGAACTAGATCAGTGATTCTTAACCATAGGGCCGCGGCCCAAACTTGGTAATGGTAATGGTAATGGTAATGGTAATGGTAATGGTAATGGTAATGGTAATGGTTTTATTTCTTTTGAACATGCATCAGATTACAAGTGCATCCCATAATCAGTTCCCAGTTCCACATGACCAAAAGGAGTAGGAAAAAGCAAAGCTTATTAAATCCTACCCCTCCATCTGGTACTTTTACAATCACTAACTGTTACATTTGTTCACTTCCTGCTTTCCATAATACAGTTTAAGGTTTTTTGTTTGTTTGTTTTTTTTAACGTAGTCCTAGCATAGAAGTGTTTCAAATGTACTTCTTCCCTGAGATCATATTTCTCCTCTCTTGTAGAGAAGTATTGGATGACATTTTTAGCTAATTGCTTATTTTTAGCCTTATGCATTATTTTAGCTGTTTGAAGATGAACTATATCAGCAAGTTGAAGTATTTGTCATTTTAGAAATAAGGAGTTAGTATGTTATCTGTAGGTGGCATTATGAATTATCCTTACTGACCTTTTTTGCAGTACATTTAGCCAGTGAAGATTGCTTTTATAGTTATTAGCCCATATTTCCACACAATAAGTAAGATATGGTAGAACCAGAGAGCAATAAAGAGTGTGGAGTGATTTCTGATTGAGAACAAATTTTGCTTTGTTCAATACTGAAATATTTCTGGCCACCTTATGTTGTATATTTGTAATATGAGGTTTCCAGCTCATATTTTCATCTATTGTGATCCCCAGAAATGTATTTTCCTTCACCCTTTCAATGTCTACACCGTCTATTTGTATTTGTTGGTGCGTGTCCTTTCTGCTGTTACCAAACAGCATGATTTTAGTTTTACTTAGGTTCAAGGACAATCTATTATCATCAAACCATCTTTTTAGTGTGACCATTTCTTCTCTGACCTTTCTAATGATTTCGTCTGTATTCCCTCCAGAAAAAAAAACAGGGGTATCATCCGCAAATAATACCAGCTTTAAGTCTTTCATGACTTTGGAGATATCATTGATGTACAAGTTGAACAGTTTTGGTCCCAGTATTGACCCCTGGGGAACCCCGCACGTAATGTATGAACTTGCAGATGTGTATTCTGCTCGCTGTACGTATTGCTTCCTGTCAGCTAAGTAGATTTTGACCCAGTTCAGAACTAATCCTCTTATTCCATACCTTTCTAATTTAGTTATTAGGATGTCATGATTGATTGTATCAAAGGCTTTTGTCAGATCCATGAATACTGCGGCTGCACACTTCCTATGATCTATAGCGTTAGTCATTTCCTCTGTAATTTCAATCAGTGGCATGGAGGTAGAAATATTAACTCTGTATCCATACTGACTTTCTGATTCTTTCTAATTTGTTTGCATTAATAAATTTATCCAGCCTGTTGTTCATTAGCTTCTCAATAATTTAGGAGAATTGGGGTAGTAAGGAGACTGGATGATAGTTTGTAAATTGATGTTTGTCATTTTTAAAAATTGGAACAAACTGTTTTCATTTCTTGGTGAAATCTTCCGGTCTGAAAAGATAAATTACTGATGTACATCAGCGGTTCTACGATCTCGTTGACTACCGTTTTTATAGTGTCCATTTCGATTCCATTATAATCAGTTGATGTTTTTGCTTTACACTTTTTGACAATGTCGATGATTTCCTTTTTTGTTACATCTGTCAGAAACATTGCTTGTCTAATAGTTGGCTGTAATATTCCTTCTGACACACACTTAGGATTATAGTCAACTTATTTTTTTGATTTATTAGTAAAAACTAATTGATGAGATCAATTAAATTTCTAGTGTTAATATTTAATGGGGTCTGCACTGAAAAAAACGGGCCTTAATGTGAATAAGGTTAAGAACCCCTGAACTAGATACCAAAACATATCATTGGGACGTAACTATATTTCAACTATGAAGCCCTCTTAAAAAAACGCTATATCGTTGTATCGTTTGATCGTATGCTGTGATCATCGTGTGCTCCAGTCCTCAGGTAAAAAATGCTGACAGCAAATCTTGTTGAGTCTTCGTAGCAAAATTGAGGGTAGGTATCCACTCCTTCGTCTGTGAGTGATGCTCAGACTAGTGGCTAGCGAGGCATCGTGTTACTGCGCCAGATAAATATTGTTTTTCATATTGGCTGCTACAATAACAATATCGTTGTAGCTTGGTTAATATGGAAGTCCATTATGTAAATGGAACACTCATGCCATTTTTTGTCAGGGCTTTTAAGGTCGAAATAGGTACTTCCTGTGACGTCCATTGTTAGCGAGCTCATATTAACTCCTTTTCTCAAAGCACAGAAAAGGGAACTAAATATGTGTTCATCGTTCACAGAAGGATTGTAAATGATGGGCAAAATTAACAAAAAAAAGTGTGTAACAAAAAAACAAAAAAAATGTAGACATTGAAAACCAAGTGAAGAGCAGCGCTAGTGAAGTAATCTTAGACTCGGTTTGGGCGATGTGGACCCTAGTGTGTATCCCGATATGTTTGGGATGCATCACGCACCCTATTATTAAATTCAGCGGATCTCTCTATAAAAAGCTACAAACGTTAACCCAGGAGTGCTCACACTTTTTCAGCATGCGAGCTACTTTTAAAATGACCGAGTCAAAATGATCTACCCACTACAAAAATGCAAAACATCTATTTATTTTCAAATGTATTGAGGATTATTTGTACGTACAATGTATGTTGATGTACCTTACATAACCAAATGAGCCAATATTGCAAAACACACATAATTAACTATTAACATTTTTTGTAATTACCTGAGTTTACTTTGATGACTTGCACTGAATTGAACCAGCCAGGGATGCATAGTCCGGACAGTAGCTGCTGATAGCCAGCCTCAAGCACACTTCCAAATGTTTATCAGTCATGGATAATATCCGTATCATAATATCCGTATAATATTCCATATCCGTATGGAAGTGATATGTTTTTTGCCTTTTTACTTGGTCCAGTTTTTGCCTTTTTACTTGGTCCAGCTCCTTCACTCATTTTAGTGACCATAAACTTTAGCGAGGGCTTAAAATCTCGCAATTCGCCGACTAGCTTAGCACTTTGCATCGTTGTTTACGCATGAGCGGTGACCTAAAGGTCAAAATTCAGTTGTCATCTGATTGGTTGTCCTGTATGTCAATCAAGTGACGGCATTGATGCTGGGATGATATTTTTTTAATGTCACGCCGCGATCGACCAGCGATCGACCAGTACCACCTCCGCGATCGACCGGTAGATCGCGATCGACTTAATGAGCACCCCTGCGTTAACCCATATAAGTAAATACACTTGTCTCAAATAGTGAAGAACATTTATTTATGACTGTCAAAGACCTGAGTGAAATTGGGCCAATCCTTACGTTAAAATGGTAAAACACAATGCGGTAAAATATACCCACCCACCCTGAGTCGCACACAACGCTCAACTAGTACGCTCAACTAAGCTAAACCCGCTAGCTTCCATTTTTCCATTTGCATAAGAGGAAGTTCCGCCAACCTTTGCCGGTGTTTATCACCATTTCTACATGTTTAGTTTGGGGGGCGGGGGGTGCTAACCAGTGGTCCACCGAGTAAATATTAGAATTTTAGTACACTTTTAGTAGGTTCTGTCAAAAATAATTGATCTGCTGAGCTAAGTTAGCATTGCTAACTGCTGTTAGCTGAGATGTTAAGTTGCTGTGAATTTGTGTTTATTTCTAGAGCGAGGCGGTGGCTGTGTTTGAATACAGAGTGAGGATTTTCCTCATGATTACGGATAATTAGGATCTGTACTCGTTTCATGCTACTATGCGGTAAAAATGCATTATCCATAACTTGTTGTAGACAAGTACCCGGCAAGTACCACTACTGAAAACCAAGCCAGAGGCAGTGACAGTGATGTAATATTAGACATTGAAAACCAAATGAAGGGCAGAGATAGGGCTCTAATTTTGTGGTGGCGCACCCCACACAGTGGTAATTTGGTCCAGCGCACCACTGTGCGCAGCCATGATGCTAGACATTGAAAACCAAGCCAAGGGCAGTGATCGGGACGTAAGGGTAGACATTGAAAATGAAGTGACAGTGACAGCGACAGTGATGTAATGTTAGACCTTAAACCAAGCGAAGGGCAACAATACGATTGTAATGCCAGGCACCGTAAACAAAGCAAAGGACAGTTATCGTGATGAAACGTTAGACACTGAAACCCAATCAAAGCAACAGTAACGGTGATGTAACGTGTGACATTGAAAACCAAGCAGTCAAGGGCAGCCATAGTGATGAATGTCACAACAACACAGCTGGAGACATCTGTCCCTTCATGGATGTTGGACCATCGCCCACAGCATAGTGAGGCATAATGCGTGCAAACAAAAAGCTGAGGGGCTCTAAATCACAAATTAATCAACAAGAAGCAAGAGGACAAACGGCGGCCTACTAAAATTCTTTCTGCAAAGGCACTAAGCGCGTGTTGCGGGCACAGATAATCAGAGGATTACCGCCTCACCGCTCAAAAGGATTATGAGATACATGCGCGAGTTCGGCTATAGTCTGCTTGTTTTCTCCTTGGGCAAGTGGTGAAGTTATTTGAATTGTTTACTCAAGGCTTAGCATTTTTTGCAGCAGATAAAGCAACATCACTGACGAAAACAGATTGTTTTAGATAGGGATGCTCCGGGATGATCGGGGTCGTATGCTAGCAATCATCCATGAGTGAGATCGGCCCATCCCGATACCAATATCAATCACATACGATAACTGTACATTTTTCTATGTATTTATGGGCCACCATTAGACAATTCTAAGTGCCAATGGCGAATAGGTAATGTTCAATAAACGACAACACACAAATAAAGCCATATAGTATAATGACAACAATAGACATGTGACATCCTCTTCCACATGGGACAAAAACGACCTCCAAACTATCCGCAGTAAAAAGTGCTAAAATATTTGGAGTCTGAAGACAAGAAGCAAGATGGATAATTTTACTAGCTGCAGACAGCGGGGCAAAGCGTATATAGAAAAAGGCACGAAAATGCAACACCGATAATATAATAATATAATATAACATAATGATAGTATGACAAAGTAGTTATCAAATACACCGGCATTGATTGGTGTCGCCTGGTGTCAAACTGAAACCAAAGTTCCTTGTCAGCTCAATACGAGTGTTGTCAACCTTTTATGACACAGCACACGTCTGTATTGTCCTGACGTGTTGCTGCCATACAACAGCCGCCTAATAAAACATTTTTGGTCTACTGCTGTAATACATTAGTGAACAACTATGAAATCAGGTGATGATTTTGACGTGCCACTCAGCTAGTTCTTGCTAGCTCAGAACCAATGCTATCTTAGCTGTGACGTAACCGCCAAGCTATCCTAGCTAGCGTGTCAGTTGCAAATTCCCCAAAAACTCACAACAGTGAATTAACTGACCAAATAAGTCATGGGACTCAAGGGAGAGCTTAACAATTGGAGGTTCTGCATTGGTGACGACCCGATACCAATGGCGTCAGGGCAGCACATCAAAAACATGGGCAGATGATGCAATGCAAGCCTCAGGGACAAAGACCAGATGCAGGTATTCAAGCAGGACACTCACAATCTATGAGGTCCCAAAAACAAGTGTGGAGAAGATGGAGCGAACCATATCTCCGTACTGTATGTGTAGAAGTGGCTTGGCGTCCCTCGCTGTCGCCAACATCAGCATCTACGGCGAAGGAGTCCTTAAATTACCTATCACGAGCCTCACCGAAGAGTGCAGGTGCTCTAAAGTGAGACTACAAATAAGAGTAAAGGACTCCAGAGACCAGACCATCAGCAATGTTGCATCACCACAGTTAACAGGATGGAAATGGACACCATCCGACACCGTACAGCTTGCTACGTCAGCCCTGAAGCACAAAGGGACATATCCAGCTGGGAAGAGGAGGATTTGACGTTGCAGTGAACAAACCAACTTGACGTAAAGCTTCAGCCTCACAAAGGAGGAAACTGGTGGTAGAGAAGGTGCGCCGTCAGGAGGAGGCTAAAAGGAGCTAAAAGGCTGCCTCTCTCGCCACGCAGGAACAATGGATGAGATGGCAAAGCTCTGGAAAACGGAAGCAAGCAACATTAGCTTCATCATGAGAGCTACATTTGGGGCTCTATTTCCGTAGACCAGGTGCAGGCACGGCGCACCACACCAACAGGGTGTGACCAGTGCACTTTGCAATTTTTGAGAGCAGCGCAACGCAACGCACCCACGCCCCCATGAGAGACCGAGAAGGCATGAGAGGGTTCTAACACAGCCGAGTTTAATCTTACGCAATCAAATGAATGCCTCTCATTGCCTTTAAATGCGCAGGGCCCACTGGACTGCGCATCAAAGGCACACCACAAGGCGCACCATGCACCGCGTACACCACCTCGTGGGGACACGTCATCTGTTCCTGACAGTTACATTAAACACAGCAGCAGGCTAATCCAAGCATCTTCCTTGTGATCCACCAGCATGCTCTACATCGCCAATTAGGAAACCTTTGAGGGGATCTCCCCCTCATCCACCTTGACAAAAGAAAAGACCCAACCAGCGCCCTCTGCCAAAACCCAGTAACTCTCAAACACATCTTGACCAGTTGTGATCGACACCTGGAGACACTCGGGTCCTCAAGAGTCTGGCAGCAGCCTTTGAGAGCAAGAGGAACACAAACTCCTTGACCCATCTCCATGCCAACATTCATTCGAGAGGGACAGAAACGGCCTTTTGTAATAACTTGTTACATATTGCAAAAGTTATTGAAAGTGCAGTAAAATTTATTAGAAAATACTGCAAAAATTGTATTACACAATGCAGCCTTATTACATAATGACATGAAAATATATGACATTATTACATCCTACACCATTATTACATAACGCGGCGTTACAAGCCTGACTGTGTCAACTCCCTGTTCTACATGTTCATGTGCAGCTTTACTGAAGGTACTACCTTCGCAGTATGCGTTGTCATCTCGCAAAGGACGGAAACCATCCTTGCAAACGCAGCAGTCTCCGGCCTCCAGGTTGACACAGTCCGAGTGCTCGACACACTCGTGGCCCTCGGAACAGAAGTCATGACCTGCAAGCAGATACACACAGAGGGAGACATTTAAATCTATAACCAGTGCTGACCAGTGCTGACCAGTGCTGAGGACTGGAGCACACATCGTGTGCTGGAAGACGCAGCCATCCCAAGGAGAGAGAACATTTTAATGTTTTAAATAATCAAAATATGGAAAAATACTTTAAGTATTACATCTTATCATTAATGTACTTGTTCTTGCACGGATATAAAACGCTAACATGTTGTTAGAGGTTGTTTTTAGATGTTGCTATGTAAGCCCCACCCACATACCGTCAATAAATGACTGTTGCATTGAAAAAAGTTGGTTTTAAAAAAGCGATATTCTGCGATATATTCATATTCTGAATGCAAACATCAACCATCTACAAGGTCCATGGAGTCCTTCAGACCGACAAACACATGTAGACATTCAGACATTTCATCCAAGAACTTTGGTTAGCGCCCTCATTTAAACCATGCATATTTTTACCACCCTAACTTGAAAAGAATCGGAATTAAGAATCGTTAACAACCAGAATCGCAATGAGGAATCGGCACCGAAATCGCTCAAATTGAAATGATGCCTAACCCTGGTACCAGGACAGCCCAAGTATAAGATAGAAGAACAAGCCGCTCTTATATGCAAATGTTAAAGAATCTGGTGACATCTGAAATGTATAGAAGCACTGCTATTAATTAGCTTCCTGGTAGCACAGTAATAGATAAATAAATATACGTTGGTGAAAAGGTGTTTACTCTGTGAAGGGAATGCTGCTCTTGGGAGTCGGCCTCGTCGCCTTGATGTTGTTGATGCTTTCAAAGAGGTGTACCAGGAAATCAAACGTGGAGGGCAAACAATGAGCACATTCAGACACCGGTGAGGATCACATGGTCTCCTCTGATGAAAAAGCTCAATCATTTCCAGCCTTTAATCTCTCACAATCCAGCAATGATCTTTTAAAGCAACTGTTGCCTATTTATAAAAAGTTATGAACCCGTTCCAAGGTACAGTCAAACATCGCTTTTTCTTTGTTATCGTACAATACGTATTTCACGTGACAAAGTAGTCTTTTCTTATCGCGCTGCGAAATCAAGTGGCGAAACAAAGCACCCGACTTGTTATTGTGATTGATAAATGACACGCCATGGGGCCAAAGATATTTGTCAGCAATTTTGACAAAGAGGGTGAGAAACACTTTAGCATTCACTCAACAATAACTTCCATTTATTCTATATTATTTTCTGAATGTACTAAAACTACAATTATTCACTTTAAAATTGTTTTTTTTTTGGGGGGGGGTGAATTTGTGTGAATTTGATTTACATTACTTCCTATGGGAAAAAATACCTACATTTTGGAACAAATTAGTTCCCACCGTTTTTGTTTTGTTTGTTTGTCATAAAAAATATATTTTTAAAAATGTATTCATAAATTTATACTGGGTTTTTTTCTTTTTTAATTTCCCTCCTATTTCAACATTTTCCCATAATTATAACTTTATTCTCATAATATTTAGATTTTATCCTGGTAACATAATGTTTTCCGCAAACTGATTTTCAAAAAATTCCTACTTTATCCATTGTTTTGTTTGTTTCTCATAATATTTAATCGTATTATATAATATTATTACATAGTATATTCATATATAACAATATACAACATTATATATATATATATATATATATATATATATATATATATATATATATATATATATATATATATATATATATATATATATATATATATATATATGTATATATATATATATATATATGTATATATAATTTTTTTAACGCAATGCTACTTAAATGGCATTGTTTTCCCTCATAATATTACGTTATATTATAAGTTTATTTTTGGAAAAATTGTGACTTTTCATTTCTTAATATTTTCACCTTGTCTTTGTAAAATTACAGTTTTTTTTTTACATCTAATGTTTTTTTATTTACATTTTCCAACTAATTCAACTTTCTTCTTGTAAATTTTCATCTTGAAACTATAACTTTATTTTCAGACTGTTTTGACTTTTGTAAAATTACAACATTTTCCTCTTACTATTTTGAATTTAGTCTTGTAAAATCACCAACGGCCTCCAGGCTGCACTTTGGATACTTCTGCATTAAACAAATGCTCAATGACTTATGGACAATTTGTCGCATAGAACCGCCCATTCTGCTTGATGGTGGCCATGTTTTTCAATTAGTCTTGGCTCTTGTGTGCGACAGTTTAGGAGGAGACGTGTGAAAAAATCCCCACTGTCAACATCCTGCGTACGGGAGGCTTCCCGCTTACCTCTGCAGACTTTGCAGCATCTGTCACTCAAGGTGATGTGCTCCGATTCTGGACACTTCAGCTCGGGACAAGGCTCGCCAGAGACCACTCGATGCATGGTCCTGTCCTGTGATGAACAGAGATGTGCACGTGAGCCGTGCTTCCTCGGCACGGATGTAATTATGCTTGTAATTATTCATCCTTTTGCGTTTCCTCTTTCAATTCCCCTCCGCCCCTCCTTGCAATACCAATTAGTCATTGGTCAATAGAGAGTTCTTTTTCAGCATCTTCCCAGGATACAAAATCTTTGGTCTTATTTCCTACTACTCCCCATCCACATTGGATCACCTTATTATGCAAACCGCATGATCACAACAAATTATACCCTCATTTTCCATTGACATCTGCAACATCAATCCTGTGGTGTCCAGGCTAGTCAGCCTAAAAAGACGGTAGAAACTTCACATTCCAGTTAGCCAAAACTTATGGGAAAATTATATTTGGTTTACCGTCTGTTTCGGTTTGAGTCGGATCGTCTGTAATGGATTAATGACACTAACCAAGGTTCTACTCCAGTACTATTTTCAGTACTAATGTTTAGTTTTCTAATTGACATCCCATGTGGTCATGTTTACAACTAACTGCAAAACCTCACCTGATGCTAATGTGGTGATGTGCTAATGTTAAAAGCCAGTGTTTTTGAGTTTGAAATTATACCGAATAAGATAATGTTAACTGAAAAACGTGCTAAGTTGGCGGACGTTACCACTGTACTTACAATCTTTGACTTCTGGACCAATTTGGTCCAATCTACTCCTGTCCAAAAACTGGTGGTTTTTGGACATTTTTCAGAAGGCTATATACAAGCACATATTACGTGCATTCCCTGCTCTTTTTCTATATCGTTAGAACGCACAGAAAAGAAAAATACATGTTACATGTATCACATAAGGATTGTGGATGATGGACAAAATTCCACAAAAAGTGCAGTTTTCCTTTTCGGCTACACATCCTCCTTTTACCTGCTATTGTATTGTTAAAAAAATGTGTGGAATCAGTGCAAAAGTAACACAATTCCAGCTAGGTAGGAGACAATGGCTGTCTATGATGGACAGTTTGACAGCTTTGTGGACTGAATGTAAAGCCAATTAGCAAAAAAACACAAAAGACAAGAACGACAGTCAAGATCAATAAAATTCAGCCTTGCATAGTTTGATTTATCTTCTGAGGAAGGAAAGCGAGTAGCTTTTTTTTTTTATCAAGCTGGAAGAGATAAAACATCTTTTGTGTGTGTGTGTGGGGGGGGGGGGTGGCATACCTTGCACTCAAACAGCAGACACTTTCCCGAGGAGTCACGCACAGCCTTGTGATCGCCCTCCACCAGCTCCCTTCCCCCAAACAGGCAGACGGCTGTTAGTGAGACAGACAGGTTAGCTGGAACAGCAAGAAATAAACTCTTAAATGCAGCACAGATCGCCTTGCATACAGAGATGGCGATTAAGGACAGAAAGGCACCTCCATCAAGGTGGGAGGATTGGAATTTTGAGCACTTTTCAAGCACAAAAATCATTTGAAAATGTGGCTGTTGGAAGTGAACCTCGCTGAGTTGACAACAAACCAGGATTATCCCTCAAATGTTTGTCCCAGACCAGTCCAGGGTGTACCCCGCCTTACGCCCGAAGACAGCTGGGATAGGCTCCAGCACCCCCCGCGACCCTCGTGAGGAAAAGCGGTAGAAAATGAATGAATGAATGTTTGTCCCAGTCCAACACTACAAGAGTGAGCTAAATTTGAAAAGAAAAGCAGGTAATGCATAATTAATTCTGCAACTGCTTTTATGTAAATTTCTTAGACTTGTGATTGACCAACTCGTGGGTGCTGGAAAAAGACGTGTGTCATTGACTCATGAGTGCTTGACAAAGACTCGGGTTTCAGGGGCTTTGTGAAGACAGCGGTTTCACTGATTCACAGAGTTTCACTGACTTAGCTTCGAGTTCACTTACATTACGAGTACTTGACAAAAACTCAAATTTCTCTTACTCACAGGTTCTCGACAAAGACTCGTGTTTGACTGATGCATGAGTACTCAATGATGACTGGAATTTCACCGACTCGCATCTGCAGCTCAAGTTTCTCATGTGTGGTAGTAAACTAATGAAGCGGATCCCCCAGCATAGTCACCATTCAGCATTTAGGACCCCTGGGAAGTTACCCAGCATACCTTGCGGGCTATAAACTAGTGTACAATTGTATTGTTTTGCATGTATATTAGTGTGTACACATCTATTTCAATATTCTGTACATTAATTAGACATCAGCAGATTGTGTTGGCTCGGGGGCGGGGGGGGGGGGGGGGGGTGGCTGTGGTTGCTTAATGTGCTAGTTATTCAGTTTTCACTGATTTGACATAAATAGTTCGCTCTGTGTTTTATAGCATTAGCGTTTGCAAACACAACAATGGCAGTCGACACACTGCAATGAAGCCATTTGTGTAGTTTAATCGCACACATGAAAAAGGGTAAAGCTCCTTCCTCCCTGCAAGGCTTGAATCTGTCAGATAAGGCTTGAACATAAAGGACCAAGCGTGTCTTTGTAGTGGAGGAAGCATTACAACACTCCCTTCTGCAAAAGCCAGCGTGAGCGTAATTAGCTGTGTGTTTGTCTACCTTGTTATTGTGATAAGAGAGCGTGGAGGGTGGAGCAACGCTTTCTAAGCATATTTGGGACTACTGGTGCCACAGTCCCGAACTTTGGGCTGTGAGAGATGATGCAATGCAGTGCTCATAGCTGGGTGAAACTGTAGACTTTTGACGTTCACTTGGATCCCACTCATATTCTATATAGTTATTCCATATAGGCTGGCAGGTTGTGCTGCACTGCTTTTACATCTCTTTAATTTGAGCTAACAGAAGAAGAAGAATGCAAGGGTGAGAAAAGCTAATATCCTTGGAAATCCATTTTTATTGAGAGGGGAATTGGGAGCGCGTGTGGCGGCGAGGAGGCTAATAAGAGTTCATAGCCAAACTTGCAGCCGAGTGGGACACAAAAAAAGAGACCCTTTGTGCAGAAATGTGATAAAAAGGAATGATTCCGGCGGCATCAAAGTAGGCACCGGCAAAAGAAACATATTTATCACCTTTTCTCAACATGCACTCAACAAAAAAGACTGGCGCTGTGATAGAGCTGCTCTACTGTGACATTTTGAAGCACTTTTCCACACTTATGAAGTATAACTGTTATAACAGTATAACAAAGTATAACATATCATGCATTGTCTTCCTCATAGGGACATCCTAGTACCTGTACATCCAAAACGCTTACATTGTCAACAACTTTTCCTGGTCTCTTAGTGAGGTCATTGTGTCTTGTCTACAGGTAAGCATGGTGCTGGTACTGGGGAGTTCTGGTATTATCCCTTGAGAAGATAGTACACCGGTGTCATTGTGCATCTTTATCGGTTCGCCCATCTAAATGTTGTGTATCCGTAGCTGTACTCGGAATGGGCGGGGCATAAACTGTATATCAGTACATTATTTCAAGTGTGATCAGAAGTTGCTATATTTATTCTTCATTATTCAGCTATATGTGTACTGTGTATGTGTGTAAGTGATCTGTAAGACTTTCATTCATTTTTAGTATCAACTTTAATATCAACTCTTTTTTGACTTACTTTGTTTTTTGTTTTAATCTTCCAATTTTATTTCATATTTTGTTTTTACAATGTGCCGTTCACATGCCCATAAAAAATGTTGTCCACAAATGGCCGCACTTGTTAACAAATGAGTGTGTCCATGCAGTTTTTCATTTGGCTCCAGCATGCCCCCGTGACCTTAGTGAGGATAAGCGGCATAGAAAATAGATGGATGACGAAAAAAAACACATGATTGCATGATTCAATTCACGCCGTACGGGAATCCAAAGCTGAATTACAAATGAAAAAAGCCTTTTTAATAATAATATAGCTAGTATATATAATATATAGCATATAGCTAGTTAGCTACAAATACATTTTGTGCAATGTCAATGTGAGAGTTGCCGATGTGAACAAAGGAAAGTTGTAGGAGATTGTAGATTTACATGCAAACATTTGGCTAGTTTGATTCACTTTGTATGGACTTATTTCAGGAGCAAAATGCAAATGAAAGTCAGGGTTAGAGTTAGTTAGAGTGTGACGGCCATTTGCTCCACTCACGCTGACACTCCTTGCAGCAGGCGCCCTTCACGTAGGCCGGCAACGTGCCCGCCGGGCACTGAGCAGGAGGGCAAGAGATGGCCTCACATTGCACCGTTCCATTCTAGCGGGGAGAGAGAAAGCAAAGGAGAGATGAGGCACAAACATTTTAGGAGAACCTTCTTGACCTGCTATTGATATCTTTTGAGCTGGAATACTGGAATCGCTCATATGAAAGCAATATGTTCCTATGTCCTCAAAAAAGACAATGCATAGCTCTATAATGCGTAGGAGGCCATAGGACATAGGAGAACATGACTAACCCCAATAACTGAAAATGAGGATCATACACCAGCAGTAGTTCATATTTGAGTTATAAGAGTTACTTTTCCTAGTGAATAAATATTGAACTTATTCAGTCATCCATTCATTCATTGTTTTCTTACCTCACTTTTAATACAGCGCCTGGATTTTCATATGCAGCACTGTTTGTATGATTCAGGTTTGGTAATACAGTTTTCAATCATAGTTTTCACATGATTCGGTTTTCAGAAATGTTCAGAAAAATGTTGCTTTTGAACACATGTCCATGCAAGGAGGATGAGGAGGAGATCACAAGAATATACCACCAAAGGTTCTCTATTTGCAATGGTAGAGCAGGAATGCAAGAGATCACAAACACAATGCTTGGATTAGCCTGCTGCTGTGTTTAATGTGACCCTCAGGAACAGAGGTGGTCTACATCGTGATGCAAATTGTGGCTTCTGATGCGCAGTCCAGTGGGCCCTGCACATTTAAAGGAAATGAGAGGAATTCATTTGTTTGGTTAAAGTTACACTTGGCTGTGGTAAACCCTCTCACGCCTTCTCTCCTCTCCCTCTTTGCCACTCGCACCGGTGGAAGGGAAGGAGGCCTCACTGCACCGAAAATTGCAAAGTGCTGTGGCCACACCCTGTCAGCAGGGAATGGTGAACAAAAATAGACCCCATAGTGTTCATATTGGTGGTTTTGGTTTTCACACTAAAATGTTTCCTTGGAAGGCTGCACAGCGGTCGAGTGGTTAGCGTGCAGGCCTCACAGAGACCCGAGTTCAATCTCTATGTGGAGTTTGCATGTTCTCCCCGTGCATGCGTGGGTTTTCTTTGGGTATTCCGGTTTCCTCCCACATTCCAAAAACATGCTAGGTTAATTGGCCACTCCAAATTGTCCATAGGTATGAATGTGAGTGTGAATGGTTGTTTGTCTATATGTGCCCTGGGATTGTACCCCGCCTCTCGCTCGAAGACAGCTGGGATAGGCTCCAGCACCCCCATGACCTCATGAGGAAAAGCGGTAGAAAATGAATGAATGAATGTTTCCTTGGTTGTCATACACCCCAGTTTGTTATAATTAATTTTCTTTGATCTAGATCGGGATACCAGATAATATTATTGGCTTAAAAAAGAGATATGGAATCATGTGGTAATCATAGCTGATAATGAGACAGGCATGCAGAGTGATGACGTGCTTCACAGAGCGACAAGCCATGTATATAAAGCATCACTCTATGCAGTCAGCTAACAGAACTATTTTCATCTTAAAAAGCTTCTCATACAAATAAGTTCAAGTCCCGGCATGAATAATGTTACGCATGCTTACTCTTTCAAAATAAGATAAGCCACTCGGCTCTCCAGTAGATTTAAGCTGTCACCTGCATATCTAATTGAATTAAACGCTATCTCCTCTCCTCTGACTGCTGCCTGTAATTAGCGTGGCCTCCACGGTTGAAAGCCCTGTGACAGCAACATCTATGAAGCCCGTTCACATAATTGATAACATCTTCTTGCATGACCTTTAAATTTTAAAGGTCGCTGCTAATTGCCAGGCGCGAGGTAAAGAACACATCCCGCCTAATTCCTTAATTGCAGCCCGGCCGCGCATTTTCATTGGCTGCACAGACATAACACATCCGTGATGGTGCTTATCATCTGTCAAAAGCAATTAGGTGGGCAACGTGTGCACATTCCTCGCTTGTGGCACGCAAAGATTCCACTTTGGTGATCTACGTCCGTCATCTAAAGACTGACAGCACCACCTTTGCAATTGCTTCTAATTGTCTCCTTTTTTCCGAGGGCATAATTCACACTTGCTGACCTCGACTGAGGATATAGCCGGACGGTGGAAGGAATACTTTGAGGCCTTTTTGATCCCACTGACATACCTTCCATAGAGGAAGCAGAGGCTGACGATACGAACGCTGACAGGCCCAACACGGTGGTTGAGGTACCTGGGATCGTGGCAAAGCCGCGTTTCGCCCTGAATTCCTCAAGGCTCTGGATGTTGAGGGACTGTCTTGGCTGACACGTCTCTTCCACCCCGTAAATGTGGGGCCATGGTTCTCACTAGGAAAAGGGTGGATTTCCCCCTCTGAGTTGGGAGTGAGGTCTTAGCCCAGGTGGAGGAGTTCAAGTATTGTGCACTTGTTCACAAGTGAGGGAGGGTTGTAGTGTGAGGTCAACAGGTGGATCAGCAGTAAAGCTGTTGCTGTACTGGGCAGTCGTGGTGAAGTAAGAAGACAAAGCTCTCCATTGATGTTCCCACCCTCACCTTTGGTCTGGAGCTTTGGTTCATGGCTGAAAGAACTAGATCGACGACACAAGAAGCTACCGCTTATCCTCACAAGGGTCGCGTGGGTGCTGTATTTGGGCGAGAAGTGGGGTACACCCTGGACTGTTTGCTAGCTTGGCCACCGTGCAACCCTTATATTGTTCCATCCATTTTCTATGCCACATCTTCACTATACTGGAGGCTGGAGCCTAACCCAGCTGTCTTTGGGCGAGAGACGGGGTCCACCCCGGACTGGTGGCCAGCCAATCACAGGGCACATATAGACAAACAACCATTCACACTCACATTCATACCTATGGACAATTTGGAGTGGCCAATTAACCTAGCATGTTTTTGGAATGTGGGAGGAAACCGGAGTACCCGGAGAAAACCCACGCATGCACGGGGGGAACATGCAAACTCCACAAAGATGTGTAAGCGTTGAACCCAGGTCTTCCCGATCTCCTGCCTGTGTTGCCAACATGGTAACCACTCGTCCCCCGTGCGGCCGGCTCAATATTATTTTCATATTAAAAAACCCAACATCTTAAGTTTTCCCATAAGGTATTGCATCAGAGCAACTCATTTGAGCGCTCCAGTGACGTCAGCTTCCCTCTTTTTGCTTTGGTCTCTGGGATCTCTGGCTCCCTTCTGGTGGACAGAAGCATTTTCTATGCTTTCTATGCTCTCTGCCAACACAATGGTTTTCTCAAATGAAATTATGGGATGTGTGCATCCCATAATATGCATATGCATTATGGGAACATTGTAGAATGTTGTTTTTTTCCAAATAAATACATGTCTCTATATTCCTGAGGTATAACGTTTGAGTGTTAGTTGCTGTGTGATGAGTTTAATGTGGAAAGATGAAACCGTGTAATGTAACCTCCTGCAAATTCCAATGGGTTGACAAGCTCGTCCTGGATTTAGTCATAGCTCATAATTGGCTCCTGTCAAGTCAAGAGCTGACTGGTCCTCACAGACAATATATTTGTACAATGAAATAAAAATGTAATTAAAGATGAATATTTTTTGCATGAATTCATGAAATAAAAGTCCTGCCATATTTCAAACACATCCGTCAGTGTCAACACAGAGACATGTTGTCTCCAAAAAGACAACGCTTGAAGGCCCACCATGCACGTGCAGTTCCTGCAGCCATCTGTCCAACCTTCGTCCTCCCGGTAGACGACCCCCTTGACGCTGCAGGTCCTCTCACAATAGCAGCCGTCCAAACCATTCATCTTCTCCTCCGCCCTGGACAGCTGTTCCAGCATCATACATGTACACGCATGCAAGACAAAGAGAAGATGTCTCAGGTCGGCTTATTTGATGTGAACATTCATAATAAACACCAGAATCAACTCAAGACAGGAAGAGGAGAAAGTATAGAATGTTCAATTGTGCAAAAGTAAAGGCTTGAACTGAAACAATGACCATAGCAAGAGGAAGAGCAGATTATAATATCACAGTGAAGACAACCTTTGACCTCATGAGTATAAATGTCATCACTGGCAGAGTGTAATGAAATTCCCTGCAGGGGTTCTCCGCAATGAGGAAAGGTGGCCTTGACCCCTTGTGGTCTTTAATCAAATCCTAGAGCACAAGGAGGCGCTGGGAAAGCCAGCCCAGGCGTGAGCTCACAAAGTGGAGGTGTAGCAGGCGTGCTCGAATTTGTTTGGGAAGGAACGTCACACCTTTGAACAATTCAATTTGGCTAAAAGGAGTTGGAAGAAGCAGAGCTCACTTCATCGATTGGGGTTTTATGCTGCTGATACCAATCTTCCATGAGTGAAATTGGCCGATACTGATATATGATCAAATAGATCACTGGTTTTCAAACTGGGGGGGTCATTTCAAACCAGGTAGTCGCCAAAGCCAGTTTCCTCCACCGCGGATGAATCCAACCAAGTTTCAGAGTATCTTCGACCTGATAGCGTGAGCGTCCAGTGTTTTGGTTACATTCGCCACCTCCTGACTAGGGCCGGGTTTAACGATTATTTTTGGAATCGATTAATCCAGAAAATAGTTTTTCGATGCATCGATTAATCTAACGTTCATTTCTAAATCTGATTTGATTTGATTTCAATTCGATTATCAATTCTCTCCCCATAATTTGACCTATATAGCAATTAATGCTAATTTTTCGCCATGGATAAAACACAAATTTCTTCTTTCCAATATATTTTCAATTTTCCTATGTTCAAAAATGAATTGTATTGAACAATACAACAGTAAGGTTCACAATGGAATGCTATCATAACAAAAATAATAAATCAAACTCATTCATTCATTTTCTACCGCTTTTCCTCGCGAGGGTCGCGGGGGTGCTGGAGCCTATCCCAGCTGTCTTCGGGCGAGAGGCAGGGTACACTCTGGACTGGTGGTCAGCCAATCACAGGGCACATATAGACAAACAACTATTCACACTCACATTCATACCTATGGACAATTTGGAGTGGCCAATTAACCTAGCATGTTTTTGGAATGTGGGAGGAAACCGGAGTACCCGGAGAAAACCCACGCATGCACGGGGAGAACATGCAAATTGGGTGGAATTGAACCCTGGTCTCCTAGCTGTGAGGTCTGCACGCTAACCACTCGACCGCCATGCCACCAACAAATCAAACTTTCTTTCAATAAACTATTGTGCAAAAAACACAATCTCAATCAAAATATAAAATAAAATAAATAAAAAATAACAGCAGCAGCGTGTGTGTTTGTTCCTGCAAGAGCACTTTATCTTTCCCTCTTACGTTCCACCACCACTCTCACACCGTGTGTGTGTGCGTCTGCTCAGGTGTGTGTGTGCGAGGCTGGAGCACAAATTACATGGTGCGGTTTGGACGAATGACGGGGTTAATCATTGCAAACGTGGAAAACGTACAGTGTCATCTCCTCCACACAAGCAGCTCCCGGGTGCTGGTGCATCGCGGTAGTGCTTTTATGTTTTTTTGGATTCTGAGCGCAGTTCTTGCGTCGTCCCAGCCCTACTCCTGACCAATGATCACATTGCGCATTTCTTGGCATATTTTACAGGGTGCAAAAAGTATATCACTCTCACAACGACAGGTAAGTCTCACACGGCAGACATGTTTGTTTTGGCTTTGTAACGCCTGGATGGTGTGAAAGGAGAGTGGGTGGGAGATGCTCGTTACAGTCTGGATGTTGCAATAGTAGGAGGCAGATCGGCAGAGGCGTTATAAGGCAGTCATTGGCATATGATCATGTACTTTTTCACAAAAATTGCTCGTTACTGATCAGTGGCCAATCGATTAAAGCTCATAAAATATATATTTTCTCATAACATCAATGTTTTTTCCACAACCCAATTTTACAAAAAATATTTTTTTGGACTTCTCCCCTCTCCAAAATCATAGCAAAGAGCGTGAGGAAGAGGAATTTCTCCGACACTGAAATTGAAGTAGTGAAGTATAAACAATCATCTGCCAAACATCACAAACAACAAGTTATTCTGGTTATGACTTACAGTTCCTTCTGAAGGCTAACGGATGAGTCAATTATTGCAGGTCCATAAGAAGAGCAACAAACCAATTAGGGTGAAGGCGACTAAAGTAGAGGATCCAGGGGCGGGTCCGGTGTGAACCAGTTACTCTATATCCCTCACCCCCGACTTCGAGCTCTCGTCCCTTTGAGGGGGTGACGTAACCTTTTGCACAGCGTAAAAGGCTGCATGCACTCGAACCAGAAGAAGCGTGGTCTTGCACCACCTAGGTAACTCGGGTTTCGACAGCGTTTATTCTCCTGAAATCGCAAGATTTCGCCAGAATATTTTGACTTTATTCTCTGTCGTAACATAATAATACCTAAAAGCTAATTATGCCACAATTGGGACAGCTCTGTGATAGTCTTTGCACTTCCTGTGTTTAAATGTTTAAAATACATAAAAAATAAATCTAAGGATTAAAGAATGAATAAATAAACAGTGTGTGGACAAAAGCGAGAGTAATGCCTTTGGCCGAGGCTGCGGCCCCAGCGGGAGCAATTGAGAAGGGTAATTACTGTTGGAAGTGAAAACACGCTTACTTAGTGGTGGACATTACCTTACTGGAGGTTTTAGCGAGGATGTCTTGCAGCTCCATGATTTTCTGCACCAGTCCGTGGAAATCGTTGCAGGTTGGGCATGCTGTGCAATGACAGACAGACGTCATGGATTTATCTATACACCCAATAGATGCACAAAATAAGTAATACTGCATTAGTTATAATTATACACTAACATGGATACGTATTTCTGGTAAGATAGAGTTTAATGATAATGGATAAGATGATCTGCTTGAGGGTCGAGGCCTCCTGTCCTCCACATGCTTAGCACCTGATTCAAATAGCCTTGGGTGTCTAGGCATGGGAGTCTGCTCTTCATCACAAGTTTTATTAAATACAGTGGATCAGGTACACAATCGCACATCTTGGAGACTGACATTTAGCCAATGTGACATGGCCATACAGTATGTACAAATTACTGCCACACTGTGTACCATATGTTCCATATTCACTGCATTATCATCACTTATAAATGTCTCTGAATGCTACTTTTTCTTACGTCCTTCTTTGTTAAGAACATCTATCTTCATCTATAACTATCTATGAGTCTATTGTCAACTTTGAGGGTCCAACATGTGGAAGAGCACTCACTTCTGTTGAGATCTGGACACTGAGAGATGTATCCATGCGGCATCACCACAATTTCCACGTCCTGCATCACCCCCTGCACACACACACACACACACACACACACACGCACACGCACACCAAAGTCAACAACAAATAAATCTGTTTTCCTTCTGGACTGCAAGATGATAATAATAATAACAATAATAATAATAATACATTTTCCGCTGTCCCATGGTAAGTTTTCTCACGTCCGATCTTGTATAAACAGCGGACACAAATTCAATTTCACCGTGTTTTGAATCTATTGATTGCTTTCCATCCTGTGTGTCCACACCCCTGAAAATACATCTATATCCACACACAGGAGCGTTGATGCTGTGTTTCCATGGTAACCACAATTCATTCAGTTCCGTGTGTGCTTGTATTTCCTCCACAAACATGTGCCACTACAATTTATTGGCCGAAATGTTCACTTTATACGACATCCTCAGGATGCTTCAATGGAAAAGCTTTTGTCCAATTTGTCATAGAAGGCAAAAAAAAGTAATTTAAGTAGTTTAATAGCAGGGACTCATGATGCGTCTACTTTTGGGTATAATTGATGATCTCTTCACTGCCAAATTGTGAATAGAATCATGGAAAACCAAGCTTGGATTGTAGCAAAGTCCCGACAAGATTAGCAACACCTGAGAACAAACCAGGATGCGATGCCTGCCTGTCGTCAAACGGATGAAAATAGCTGCAGTCCATAAGACTCAGTCAAGTTCCCAAAACCAAAACAGTGGCGTTCAACTTTTAAAATAATGATGGCATTCCAAAACCAAGGTTAATGTATTTATCCCAAAAGGTCCCCACAAGATAAGCAACACCTGAGTACACAGAGACGTCATGCCTGCCAGTCACTGTCAGATTAAAATAGTTCTAGTTGCTGATAAGCTGCACTGTGATTCCAGTCAGATCTGTCACGCCGTTCCACTCTCTTTCCGTCTTCCATCTGACTTAGCCTTGAGCCACGTTCATTTTTCCCTCATCAATCACGGAAGAACCCGGGCCTCGACTTTAATCTAACATCATTTAAGAAGCCCACGCCAGGCTGCTGTTTTTCACTGCAAAAGTCCACCAGAGTGTCGAAAAAAGGAAACCAGAAAGCTGAGACTTGACAGTAGCGCCTGTTCCGTCTGCCGTACTGATCGGCTAATCGCTATTCACCTGCAGAACTCACTGAATTGACAGAGAAAGCGCTGATTCATGTCAAGAACACGAGCAAAGATCTGGACCCGGGAAAACGTGAGCCAACATCGCGCCTCATCTTGTGCAGTCAATGCCGTCCTGATTGATAAACAATACAGAACAAACCTAATGAGCATGGTCCCCAGTCCGTTCAATGATTTCTCCTAAATCAGCATGTTGGGCTTTTGCTGAGATAATTGGGCTGAGCTGCATTCTTTAGGACCGGGAAACAAACAAAAACATAAAAGAAATGCCAATGGCGATGGTCGACGGAGCAACACTGCCAGATTAGAAATGGCTAAGCCTTGAGAAACGCATGCAATTAAATTCAGCAGCTCCATCATGGACCAAAAACAAGCCGATGAAGGCGAGCGGGGATGATTTATGAAATACAGCAAAGGCCAGCACAAATTCACAAACAACATTTTGTTTCTGGCCAAAGATCCCAACAGGCATCGTAATTGAAACACTAACCTTGAAGAATCCATGAGCGGCGTTCCTCTGTCCGAGCCAGAAGGAGGCGTTCTTGGGAATATCCATGAAGGGGGCTTCCACCACCCGCTCGTAGATCCTGGGAAACACATCCAGGAAGTGATGCTTTGGGCTTTCCTTGCTTTTACCCAACAACTAAGGTTATTTCCCCACAGGTTTCTGTTTTGGGCATCAAGGGGGTTTCTCTGGTCCAACATAGTATATGTCAAAATCTGCTTGAGGGGTGATACGGTCGTTCCTCGCCACTTTGCTCTTCAATTTTCTTGACTTTCACGCTATGCTCTTTTTTCCAAATATATTCATTAAAAAATCATATCACAATTCCTTGCTGTTTTGCAGTCGACTACAGTGCATTATTAGTCAAAAGGATCAATTTGTAAGCAAATTCTATGTATTTTTGGCTGGCATTGAGCATTTTCAAGGATAAAAAGGGCCAACTGAGCTAAAATACAACTTATAATTCTAATTAGGAGTGCTCCGATCGATCGGCCACCAAATAGGATGCCAAACGATATCGATATCGGCCAATATCGGTATCGGTAGCATAAAACCCTGGTCAGAACACTAATGTACAAGTGCTAAATATTACAACATAAACAAGCAATTGACCTATAAACATAAGATAGGAGTGTGTGTGAGAGAGTCTTATGTATCACATTTTCTATTATTATGTAATATACGTGCCCTGCCATTGGGCGCCTTTCACTCACTGTAAGCTGGCATAGGCTCCAGCATACCTACGCAACCCTAGTTAGGATAAGTGGATGGTTAGATGGATGTCTACTATACTGGGTAATAGGCGTGTAAAGATGGCTATAGGGGTGTTATTCCATGTCAAGAGAGCTCTAATGATGTTAAAAATATATTTAGAATATTTTTCATACATATGGACAATTTGGAGTCACCGATGAACCGAACATGCATGTTTTTGGAATGCAGGAGGAAGCCGGAGTACGCGGAGAAAACCCACGCACCCGTGCCCAATTCCCCGGCAACTTACTTGTTGCAGTCAACGTGCAGGATGACATGAGAGGCGCTGACGGCCACAGACACTTTATGCCACTGGTTGTCTGCGAGGCTGTAGGGGAACACCTCGGTGTGGGCCTGCTGGCCTTTGGTACGGTAGTGAAGGCGCACCTCGCTGCGCTGCCCGCTGCTCTCCAGCTCCAGGAATCTGCCAACATAAGAACAGAGCACGCGTCCCGAGACTGGCAGCTGTTGACGTTGTAATCTGCGAGGGTAGTCGAGCTTAGCACAACAATGTGCTTTTTGTAAGTGTGCCGTCAGCAAAGCAAAAGCAAAACCTCATGTGGGGTTTGATGGTTGCCATGAGTGACAGTAATGGAGACGCTTCATCAAGGATTCTGGGGGAAAAACACACACGCCAGCGTAAAAACCAGGTTGATTTATATGATTGATTTATTCATTTTGATTCATTTTCTACCGCTTATCCTCACGAGGGTCGCGGGGGTGCTGGAGCCTATCCCAGCTGTCTTTGGGCGAGAGGCGGGGTCCACCAATCACAGCCGATTGATTTACTCTTTGCACATTTTGTTGCATGCAAATGTTTTCCCGGGAAGGCTAATCAGCACCGAAGAAGGTCATTAACATCCTGGCGAGCCCCCGTCTTCTCAGGCTGGACTTTAATGTAGAAACTGCTCGATGGGGGTGGGGGGGGCTTTATACGGGATGGCCATGTTGTGATCACCCGGCAGCTTGACTGCCTTCCTCTAATGGGAAACATCGGCCCGCTAACTGCAGTTAAGGTCTCATCAGTTTTCTATCCGCGATTACGAGCACTGCGTTTGGCTGCTTGATGGACTGTGAATAATACATCAGCATACGGGGGGGTGGAGGGATCTGCTCTGTTTGTTCGGGCTGGAGTGTAGAACATAAAAAAAACAGCATGAAGAATGAATATATTCCAACCCCAATCAATATGTGAGACATTGCGCTGATATGCGCCGCCTTACTGTAATTACGCTCTACTTGGGTTTGGCCGCGTAATGTGCACAAGCTATTATTAGCACGGGGATACACAAATGATGTGGGAAAAATAAATATAAATACATAAAATCCTCCAAAGATTATATTCTTTCATCGTAGCCAAACTTTCTCCACACGAGTTTGCCTTTTACCTCCGTGATCTAGGGTGACCATATGTCCTGATTGGCGTGGGACTGTCCCGCATTTTAATGATTTTAATGAGTACCGAAAATTGACCCGCTGTTTCCGATCAGCAGGTACCAATTTTCGAACTTGCGTCTAAATAAAATGTTGTTTTTTTATCAAACGCCTGTTTGAGTACTGAGGAGAGCAGACAACAAACAGTGGAGGCTATCATGGGGGCGGGTCGCGGGCTGTGTGCGTGGGTGGGTGTGACTGTCTGTGTGCGCGACTGTGACAGGCAGAGGTTGCTGTCAATCAAACAACCGGGCTCACATGCAGGGAAGTCAGCAAACCTTTTAGCAACGCGTCACATTGAAAAGAGACTTGAAATGAATGAATGGAAATGGAGGACTGAGGAAAGTCAGAAGACTGCAAAGAAAAGGGAATGTAGTTACAACACGGTTACCTCAAGATATGACGAGACGGACTAATTACAGCCTTTATTGGCAGCTCCTATTGGTCATTCATGTCTACCACATTGACCTCTTTGCTAGCACTTTGTGTTTGGGTTTGTTTTTTAATGCACATCATTTCAACTGCAATTCTGTGTCCTGTGTTTTTGTTTGTAGATCTACGTATAGTTGTTATTTTGTTTGTCATATATGTTACATGTTGACTACATATATGTTATATATATGCATTTTTGGCGTCATCTGCGTCCCACATTGTCCCTCACAAGCATACTCCCTGTCCCACATCTGGTGAGCTTGGATCTGGTCCCCCTACCGTGAACATGTACTCTGCCCCCACCTGGCTTGAACCCCCTTGTTCTCGGCGTCCACCTCACGCTTGGCCATTTTTGAGGAAATGAAAGTTGAACTCTGCTCTGCCTGCTGCTAATGAAGCCGAGTGGTGTGTCGGTCATGAACGAACGGGTCAAAAGAACTACTTCTTTTTTGTGAACGGAATGAACGAGGTCACCACCCCTAAAATACCCGTTCAGTCCGTTCAGTTGCAAATGCTGTTTTTTGATTGGCTGCAGAGTCAGTTCACCGTTTCTTTTGCAGGGCGGGACTAACTGCGTGTCTTATCCTATCGTTGCTCCTCGCTCTGTGGGTGGGGTTAGCTGACTGACAGACCGAGACCGAGAGATTGACTGACACTGTTGGTGACCTCGTTCATGTCGTTCACAAAAAACAACTGGTTCTTTCGACTCGTTCGTTCATGACCGACACGCCACTAGTCATCACTTGTCGTTGCGCTGTTGAGTCGGAACGAACGTGAACATGAGTGAACGGACTGACTCAACACGGCTGACCGGGTCTATGCACAGGAGGAGATCAGAGGCTAACGACCGCTTGACCGAAATGAACGACATGACCGAAATGAACAAAACAAACAGGTCTTTTTACTGAATGAACCGGAATGATCCGGTTCACTGAAATGACCGTTGCCCACTGCTAATGAAGCCGCTCAGCAACTTTGCGGGCTACTGTTGCATTGTGGGTAATGTAGTGTTGGTGCTTGAAAAACACTAGCGGGCAGCTGTGGCTTGGGGGTGGGTTTGCTGTGGCTTGCAGGCCATAGATAATGAGATCGGGCCAGATTCGGCCCGCAGGCCTTGGCTTTAACATATGTGGTATAGAGGATCTTTGTCTATAGATTCTTTAAAAAAGCAGGGTACGCCAATTGTCATGGGGGTGGGGTACTGAAATAAAAATGAAAACAATTTCCACCCAACACACACAATTACGAGTGCACCTGAACGCCTCATAGCACAGAGTGCATCATCATAGCAGAAAGAAGCGAGGAGACGCAGCATGAAGTTGCTCATTGCTCTGCGTCATCAGAGTGTTTCATCTTGAGTGTGTTTCATTTATTTTGGTGTTCCAATCCCCGCACTGTGAAAACCCGTCAATGTGTGAGTGTGTCAGGGTGAGAGAGCGAGGATTCCCCTGAAAATGAAGCTTTATGGCTGCTAGCATGTATTTTGGCACTTTGGTGACTGCTTTATCATGTTTGTCTTTCAATTTGGCATCAAATTAGCATGTAGACTTCAATTTCATGAAATATTTAATTGGTTTGTTTTCTTAAGTGTGCAGGAGTAGGAGGTACATGGCGTCAAGTCAAAGGTCTGAAGGGGTTTTACAGTCAGTTCTTAAAAACAGCCGAGCACTCCTGTCATTTAGAGGATCTTTGACTATCGTTTTTGGAACTAGATGCTTCAAATCAGCAGAGTGCTTGGACTAATATTTTGGCACTAGGGCAGGGGTGGGCAAACTTTTTGACTCGCGGGCCGCATTGATTTAACAAAACGGGGGGGCAGACTATATATTTTACACGTAACAGTCCACCTGGTATTATTGTATCTGTAAAAGTGTCATGCAATCTGCTATTATTATTTATTATTTTATATTTATATTTAAATATTTTATATTTAAATATTTTATATTTAAATATTTTATATTTAAATATTTTTATTTAAATATTTTTATTTAAATATTTTATATTTAAATATTTTATATTTAAATATTTTTATTTAAATATTTTATTTAAATATTTTTATTTAAATATTTTATATTTAAATATTTTATATTTAAATATTTTAAAATTTATTATTATTATTATTATTATTATTATTATTATTATTATTATCATCATTATGCTTGTGTCCCTTTTTTCAGGAGCACTTTGTAAACAACAGACCACATCAAATAACAAAATTGATAAAACCATCAAAAGGTTGGCTCAAGCCATGATGCCAGTTCGTATGTTGAGTTTAAATGAAATACTTTGGAAAGAACGGACGGGCCGTATTCAAACACTTGGCGGGCCGGATGTGGCCCCCGGGCCGTAGTTTGCCCACCCCTGCACTAGGGCCTTAAAAACAACAGCGCACTCACGTCATATAGACGATCTTTGACAATGGATTTTGGGTGTAATATGGAGGATCTTGGACTAACATTTTGGTAGTAAGTGCCAGAGTGCTCCTGTCGTATAGAGGATCTTTGACTCATGTTAACACAGTGTTGTATTACTTGTATACAATTTTTATGACATTTGGTAAAGTACAGATTTTAAAGTACAGCAGAGCTTTGCATTGGTCGACATTATACTGAGTGCTAAAAAGTGTGACGTTAATGTGAACCTGTTCTCCGACTGATGGATGGAGAGGATGACCCCCGAGTTGAGGCGCTCCTGCTTGAGGGTCACCAGCATGGTGAACTCCTTCTTGTCTCTCAGCTTCTGGAAAATTTGCTCCGAGGCCTCGACGGAAGCTTTTGCTTCCCTGGAGGAGCCTAAAAAATGAAAGAAAAAAAAGAAAAAATAAAGATGAGGAATTCACCATATGACAACAACAACAGGAAGTGCAATGATGTATTGTGTTAGAGATATTGGCTCCTCCTGTTATCAACCCCTTGTAACAATTTATTGTGTCCCATTCGGCAGGCAGCGGGAACAACATGTAATAAAATAAATAAAATGACAAAAGCTGTCCAGGCAATCATAAGAACCAGTTTGCAGGTATTTACTACATTCATTCACAGCGATTTGACAAAGCATTTGACATTATGACAAAGCTAACTAACGGGCAGTGCTACATCCACTCGTCAAGTTTGAACCCACACAAGGACAAAATATGACAAAATGTAAGGTGGACCACCTCAGTGCTCAGTTTTGGACAGCATGTGATACTACAGCGTGTGTCCGATGGAGCTCACAGAGGTCCAAGAAAGGCTCGGGTCCTTTGTGTGGATGATCAGACACCAGCACAACATCACTGGATGCATTTCACAAACAAACACTGTCACATATATTATTTTTCCCATTTGGGAAAACAGAATAAAAAATAATCACTTCCAGGGTCAAACAATCCCCCTCATAAAATCTTTACTTAAGAGCCCAAATTTTTTAGCAGGATTTCAACAAAAAAAAAAAGTTAAATCCCGCAAAGAAGGAACAAAAGTAAAGGAATTTTTCATAATTTAATGTTGTTTTGTGTTAGTTGTTTTATTGGAAATCAGCAGTGTCCTATTTTTCTAAAACATATAATTTAACAGGAAAACAACCCCCCCCCCCCCAAAAAAAAACACACAAAAAAGAAAATCATCAGGAATTTTCGAGAATAAAGTCAATATATATATTGTTTTTTTACGTTGTCATCAGATGAGGAAAAAGTCATACTTTTATGAGAATGACGTTGTAATACATTATGAGAAACAAGTGTTGTTGGCAATTTTGTCGCCAGATCCCACCCCCCATCAGTACTTATTTTCTCAAAATTGACCAGTGACAAATGGAGCGACTTTTTCTGGTGTCGTTTTTTGGTATTTGGGGACTCATTTTGTACGCTCACTCAGCAACAGTGGGGGCTGTTGACAGGTCCGCCCACCCAAAGACAGTCACAAGCTGGCAGGATCCAATCAGCTTCCGAGTGGCGATGCCGTGGGGGCGGGGCTCGCACTGTTATACATAGCATGATCTATGATGCAAATGTTTCTTAATCTGGATAAAAGGGGAGGGGTCTTTCTATTTTATTGCTAGTCTATTGCTGTTATTATGTTTTTTTCCCTGCGGCATTGTACAGCATCATATGCTAATGATATGCAAATTAAACTGTGACTTCTAGGACAGCCAATAGCTTCTTACTGAAAAGTTGGCATCATAACAAATAAAGTTGTAATTTATAGAACATAGTTTCCATTTCTTCAATTCGTTTTATCAATACTTGATTGTGACATTCATAATTCAATTGATTTAAAAGTAAAATATGGGTGATGGTTCTGGTGTGGATGGGTTGGTTTTCAGGGCAGTTTGCTTGTAGGCTCGTTATTCCCACCCGCTCTTCTTCTCCAAATCTATTCCGACTTCAGTGCTTTAATGGAGACATCAATAAATGATGACGTTTCTCAGAAGTGGTCACATCAGCAGGTTCACTGCAGCCACGAGATGCATGCAAGATGCCGGGGTGGGCGGGTTTAGGCACTGCAGGAAGCTGGCGTCATTGGCAGCTTGTCCTCAGTGGATTCGCTTTATTTGAAGACGACGAGAGGAAGCAATTAACACAAAGACACGGCAAACTACATGGTGACGAAGACCCCGTTGTGGAGGAATGAGGCCAGATTTAAGAAAGCAAGAAGAGTCTATGAGTCTCTCCAACATGTCCCAGGTCTTAGGTCTGAGGCCTCCTACCAGCCAGACGTGCCATGAACACCTTCCCAGGTTAGGTGTCTGGGAGACACCCTGACCAGATGCCTGAGCCTGAGGGCCAGCAAACATCATGAATGGATTTTTGATTTTGTTTTGCATACCATGCACAACACCTGGAAGTTTCCTATTTCTTCTAACACAAACCGAAGCCTCTTTTCCCTATCAACACACAAACAATGAATATCTACTCTGGCTGGAGTGGACGAGAGGCCAAAACGTACATCCGTAGGTAAGGAATAGGGTTGGGCATCAAGCCTCAATGGGAACTGGTTCTGACATCCCGATTCTTCCGGAATCCTTCATTTTTGTAACTTCCGGTGCCCGCGTTTGGTTATTGGCATAACACCAAACAAGAAAACGCAAGAGGAAGCGTTTGTGTTCAACCATTTCAACTATTGACAATATAATAGTATATCTGACTGCGCTTGTTCGGCTGATATTATCCAAAAAAGGAGGATTTTGCAAAGGAGGATGAACCAATCATAGGATCAAACACCTCCACGTTCACAATGTACAGTGTGTGACGATCTGAGTGGAACCATAACACAGTGCCATGCATTCAATTGTAATCTGATGTTCAAATGAAATAAAACCATTACCATTACCATTACCATTACCATTACCATTACCATTACCATACTGTGAATTACGTATGTGGCCAACTCAGATATCTTATATAGATATCTTAGATAGCTAGCTTTAGCGTTATCTATCGACGTCTCTTGCTTGTTTTTGCAGGAGCTACAGATCAAAGTCTTATGCATCTTGTGCGTGAATTTCCGACTTGTAGGCAATGTGTTTCTGTCCCAGTAGTGGGCAAAATGTCTGATTTCCTCCGATCGGCAGCAACAGCTTTGATATGAAGAAGGCGGAAGTTGCTGAAATACGCGCTGACAGAGGGAAATGCTAATGAATCCAGCAGAGACAAAAGTACAGGCAGCTTACACTGGCACTGAGTTGGTATGGCTGTGGATCTGAAGGATCGTGAAGGACAGAGGTGACGTTGGTGACGCCGTTGTTGTTCGTCTATAAATAGATGCACACGCACACACATCTATAGTTTACACATGCAAACATCTGTAAATAGATGATGACTTTATGTTGTGTTTTGTGTTATGTTCTAAATCAATGATTAAATGTGGTTATTTTATCTTCAAAATCTATTTTCCTGTATTGTGTTGTTTCATCAAAGTTCCATTCACTAAAACAAAAAATATGGACGTCAGTTACTGTTCTGCTTGAATTGAATTATCTGCAGAAAAAGCTAATTTTCTCTGTTTTTTACCAAACTAAGGTGTTTTCGCTGAAAGCCCCCTGCTGTTTGGGGCATAAGTGCAAACAACAGTCAGCCCCCCCCCCCCAAAGGCAGAGGGAAACTACCCTCTTGTTCACCAGGTTAAACGCCAACGTACAGGCCACGAGCCGGGGCGCAACACCAGGGTGTCACCCATGCCCGTCGCCTCTGGAGTGGAACAAAGTCCATCCCCATTTGATGGACTGGTTCCAGAGCCCTTACTATGCATCGAGGTGAGTCCGATTCTATCTAGCTGGAACGTCTCAACCTGGCGCACCAGCTCAGGCTCCTTCCCTACCAGAGAAGTGACATTCCACAGTCCAAGAGCTTCTGTAGCTTCTGACCGCCAAAGTCTCCCACCTCGGCCGCCACAGAACTCACTCAGCACCTGACCCTTTTGGCCCCTCCCATGAGCAGTGAGCTCATTGGAGGGGGGACCAATGTAACATTGTCGGGCTGGGCCTGACCAGGTCCCATAGGTATAGGCCCGGCCACCAGATGCTCGCCGTTGTGCCTCCCTTCCCCTCTTTCAGGGTAATTAATAAGTCATTCATAAAAAGGTCATATCATATAAAAAAAAAACATTCAGACATTTCATCCAAGAATGGAAAGTTTTTATGACCCAACTTCGGAAAAGAATCAGAATCCAGAATCGTTAGGAACCAGAATTGAAATGAGGAATCGCTGAAATTCAAACGATGGCCAACTCTAGTAACATAGATCTAGTATGTCAGCTGGCGGCGCCCTGCAGACAAACTTGGCAAAACTCCTCCGACACCTCAAGAGTCAGCATAGACATCAAGTTGACAGTCTGGGATTTTGGCTTGATGGATTACGCGCTTGACTCTGTGGACCCTGACTTGAGATTCAGGCAGATTGCAGGGCTGGCTGAACGTCTCGGGTTAGGGTTAGGGTTAGAGTTAAGGTTAGGGTTAGGGTTAGCCCTAGCGACTGTCTCGCTCCTCCTGGAGAATACCAAGGTGTTCCCAGGACAGAGTAAAGACAGAGTCTCTCCCTGGGTCTTCCCGCCTCAGACCTGCCCTAAACACCTCATCAGGCCGTTGTCAGGAGGCATCCTGAGGAAATGCCCGAGACATCTCATTTAGCAGTGCTCCTCACCCTATCTTTAAGGGATAGCTCAGCCACCTTACTGAGGGAACTCGTTTTGGCCACTTGTAGCAGCCATCTTGTCCTTTGGTCACCTCCCAAAGCTCAGAACCATCGGTGAGGATAGGAACATATATCGACTGGTACAGTGAAAGCTTTGATTTTCAGCCCAGCTTCGTTCCGATACAGAGTGTGCGTCACTGTAGATGCCACACCGATCCGTTTGTCGATCTCACAATCCATCCTTCCCTAACATGCAGTCCTCCATTAGGAGGAATTTTTGGGGAAGTTCCATTCAGTCCATCCATTTTCCATCCAGATTTAAGGGCCAGCATTCTCAGGAGTGAAGCCCAAAAGTGAAGCCCAAAAGGAGCTGGGTGTCCAAGGTCTACTAGGCATTTTCAGGAGGCATCTCGACTGGATGCCCAAGCCACCTCTATTGGCTCCTCCCAGATGACTGAACTCCATCCATGCATTTTCTATGCCGCTTATCCTCAAGAGGGTTGCGGGGTATGCTGGAGCCTATCCCAGCTGACTTCGGGCAAGAGGCGGGGTACACCCTGGACTGGATGACCGAGCTAGTGTCAAAACATTTCAAATGTGTGAATATGAAGCCACACTACAGAATAAAGCACGCAAACAAAGCAATTAGGTGATGCGAACCAGGAAGTGACTCATTGGTGTAAAATACCAGCAATGCAGTTTCCTGCATTTCTAAAAGCCGTGCAGCAACATTGCAGTACCGTTGGCTGTGATTGGACAGATGGTCTTACGACTGCAACAGAAGTTCTGCCTGGCAATGAGCTCCTGCATCAACAGATCACACTTACAAGCTAAAGGCGAATGGCAGCTGGTCACTCTAATCTCAAAATAGACGGCAAAGCACTCGTGTGCCGAACGGACACCATTTTGATTGAAGAGCTTTGAAAACAACCAAAACAACACGCGTGTGTTGAACAAACATGGAGGATGCTGACATGAGGGAGAACCGGCGCGGCAGGAGCAGGTGTCAGGGCGGACGCACGCCGTGTGAAGGTTGATGAGGCAAAGGTGGGGGGAGGGGGGGAGCGGCGGTATTGGGCGGAGTCCTGAAGCTTTGATCTATGAGTGGATGAATCTCATCAGCAGGTTGAAGGGAGATGGGGGGGGGGGGGGGTATGAAATGGGACTTACAGCGGTCAAAGGGCAGAAGCATTTTTTATGGGTTTGAGTGATGAGAGTGAAATGAAGGAATGCGTCGATGGTCACAATGTCTTCTTTTTTTCGTATGCTAACATGTCCTACTAAACATTTGAAGTATTTGCTGTTTTGAAGTATATTTTAGAAAAAATGGTTAGCAAAGCCAAATTTGTTCTCAATCAGAAATCACTCCACACTCTTTATTGCTCTCTGGTTCTACCATATCTTACTTATTGTGTGGAAATATGGGCTAATAACTATAAAAGCAATCTCGCTAAATGTACTGCAAAAAAGGTCAGTAAGGATAATTCATAATGCCGCCTACAGAGAACATACTAACTCCTTATTTCTAAAATCACAAATACTTCAACTTGCTGATATAGTTCATCTTCAAACAGCTAAAATAATGCATAAGGCTAAAAATAAGCAATTAGCTAAAAATGTCATCCAATACTTCTCTACAAGAGAGGAGAAATATGATCTCAGGGAAGAAGTACATTTGAAACACTTCTATGCTAGGACTACGTTATGCTAGCCATAGCATTTCAGTATGTGGAATCAAACTATGGAATGGATTGAGTAAGGAATCAAACAATGCACAACGATGAGCCAATTCAAGAAACAATACAAGCAGTTGATGTTTGCTAAATACAAGGATGAAGAGTCTTGAACCAGTCATGATGTGCTATATATATCACTATATTGACACTTACTATGGTACCCATTATGGCATTGGATGCTCATATCACCGAGTACTTCGGTACCAGGTACATTATTAAAAAAAAACAAAAAAACCTTAAACTGTATTATGGAAAGCAGGAAGTGAACAAATGTAACAGTTAGTGATTGTAAAAGTACCAGATGGAGGGGTAGGATTTAATAAGCTTTGCTTCTTCCTACTCCTTTTGGACATGTGGAACTGGGAACTGATTATGGGATGCACTCAATTGGAATCTGATGCATGTTCAAATGAAATAAAACCATTACCATTACCAAGATTTTCAGTGTGCATTGTACATTACTTTCATCGTTACACACAATTACAATTTCCCTCCCTCTTATTTGGTCCAATCCCGAGTATCGCTGCACAGCAAGGAATCCTGCTCCTCCCCTCCCGCGTCCTTAAGTTGGCAGCAGCGCACTCGACGGCCGCTTGGCACATTTTGGTATTTAGAGCAGGTGCCCTGCAGCAGAGAGTCCAGATACACCGGGCTTTGCAACAATCCCTTTCTCATCCACTGCTTCTGCCTCTACCTCTATCTGCAGCAGACAAGCTTTGGTCCAAAGAAGGGAACATTTTTTCCCGGGAATGTTCATGGACATTTAAGGATAGAACAGGACCTTGTGCTATTGTACTAAACCGTCCTCTGCTCACGGCACCATGCACAAAATAGCACCATGCTGGCATCCATTAAATGTCTTTAATTGGTGGCTTATTTGGGAATCTTTCCACTTGGTTCTATGATCAACGGTGGTGGAACAGCCCATGTGATTTTGGTGAGGATCAGCATCAAGGTGCAGATACTTTGATGTATTTCACTTTCAAAGCACCGCTCTATGGTTTTCGTTGCTTGAGTGTACATTTTACAAGGAATGACACTGACAATTATTTTCTTCAGTGATTAATCTGAAATTAATTGAATTTGACTACAGTTAGACCAGGGGTGTCCAAATTGCGTCCTGTGGCTGTTTCTTCATTGCTATGTCAAATGAAAAACAAAAAGAAACAGCAGTAAAATCGAGTAAATCAGCAATAATTGTCCAAAAATAAAGTCAATTTATTACGAGAAAAGATATTGTAATCTAAAGACAAAAAAGCAGAATTTTGGGAGAATAACATAATTGTAGTAGCATTAAGTTGAAATATTAAAGTTGTAGTTGTAGCATTATGATAAACACACAAAACAACAAAAACAATTGTAATGTTTGGAAAATTACATTATGGAAAAAGTTATAATGTTACATGAATGAAGTCAAAATATTATGCAAATAAAAATAATTAATGCCAAGGGAAAATTTACAAGAAGAAAGTTGAAATAGAAAAAACAACAGCAGAAATTGAAAAAACAAACTGTAACTGTACAAATGTGAAGCTGTAACTTTAAGAGAATACATCAAAATATGAAGACAAAAAAAATCATGCTCCAACAAGAAAAAAATGGTAATTTTAGGAGAACCAAGCAATACGGAAATAAAATGTAATTTTCGTAGTATAGGGTACACAAAATATATTCTGTATATTTTTTAATCACATAATATGAGTGGTTAGCGTGCAGGCCACACAGCTAGGAGACCGGAGTTCAATTCCACCCTCGGCCATCTCTGTGTGGAGTTTGCATGTTCTCCCCGTGCATGCGTGGGTTTTCTCATTCCAAATCACATTCCAAAAACATGCTAGGTTTGTTAACATGCTAGGCAACTCCAAATTGTCCATAGGTATGAATGTGAGTGTGAATGGTTGTTTGTCTATATGTGCCCTGTGATTGGCTGGCCACCAGTCCAGGGTTTACCCCGCCTCTCGCCCGAAGACAGCTGGGATAGGCTCCAGTGAGGATAGGCGGTAGAAAATGAATGAATAAATGATTATTATGAGGAACAAACAATACAAAATAAAGTAAAAATAACATTGGGAAAAGTTATTATTAACATTATAATTTTCACGACAAAAAGCCCTTGAAGAGTCAAAGTAAACACACCCATCCATTTTCTATCGTGCTTTACCTCGTTAGGGTTGTGGGAGTATGCTGGAGCCTATACAAGGCACATAAAAACAGACAACCATTCACACTCACATTCATATTTGTCCACACATATGGACAATACCCGGGTCTTTCCAATCTCTGACTGTGTGGCCTACATGCTACACTCTTAAAAATGCTGGGTTAAAAACAACCCAATCTGGGTTGTTTCCCAACCCAACGCTGGTTAAATATAGGACCAACCTCGTGTTGGGTTATTTTAACCCAACAAGTTGGGTTGGTTCTCTTAACCCAACAATTGGGTTGTACATTGGGTTGTTCATATGACCCAATCTTTGGGTTCATTTTTACTATTCTGCTGGGTTATTTCAACCCAGCAAGTTGGGTTGCCAATATACCATATATATATTTTTTTTTTTAATTGTATGCTAACACTATTAATAATATATTACAATGATAATGACATCAATGTAACAATAAAATATTTATTAAAATTCAACATTTCCAGAACATAAAAATATAACAACTCACAACATTTCCTTCACATATGAACAAATTATGTACAAAAAAATAACATTTTAAGAACAGGTGAGGGGGACAGCATGAGAGAGTACATATTAGGGTGCATCAAAAAACACAATTTTGATTTTGATATGGCTGGGTACTAAAAGTGTTCCAATATATGTAGAAATAACACATACAAAATATTTTTCCAATCCATGATTATTTAGGGGTGCCACCATACATCTGTTTTTGTGGAATAAAGTGGTGAACAGTTCAATGGTCGCCATGAATTGTTATTTAAATGTGTTACCATTGCCACTTGTGTTTACAATAAAATACAAATAAAATAAAAAACAAAGTGTTTAAACTTTATATGTATGTCAAATATCCATCACTGCTACATAAAATTCAGGGTAAGGCCATGTGAACGTGTCCCATTTACCGACATTCATTTTGTCAATAGGACAAATGAATGGAGAATCTTGAAAGTTGAATTCTGAGAAATACCCAATCTGCCCAAAGAGAAAAATATATTTACTTTAATAACCCTATAGAAAATGATGCTGTATAGAAGTTCATTGTACTCAACATTTCCAGGTCAACTTTTTGGCAATTAGACTAGAAATTGCGCATTTTCCGAAATTTGAGTTTATGTTTATGTGTGAGGTGGCACCCCTAAATATCAATGGATTTCCTCAAAACTTTGCAAAGGACATTTTTATGTTCATTAGAAAAAAATTAAATGCCAGCCAAATTAAAATTTCTCATTCAAATTTGATGCCCCCTAATATATATATATATATATATATATACATAGAACAAGAGGGAGAGGAGAGGAAGAAAAGGGGGGGGGCAGTCTGATTACAGGAAAGTAATTGGGTTTGCAAGAATGTCACCAATGGGGACACAGTTCCCTCAAGTTCAAAAACTCTGCTGTGGAGAAATTGCCACTCGACCACTGTGCCGCACAAAGTAAACAAAAAGTGCTGATAAAAACGATGATGAATGTATTCCTTATTGTGTCGTGCCGTTCATTCTAAAAGTAGCAACAAAACATGTTTTATGGTTGCCTGAGCGAAAGACAAGGAAACGTGTGGGTCGAATCAGCCAGAGAAGGTTTCTCCTGAAGGTATTATAGTGATGATAAGGTTATGATAAAGGTTCCGCCTTCATCCCTTCATTAGCATCAACACATACAGGTGTGGGTATGCAGAGACTAAGGCCAATATTTGGAGCCAGTCCGCGTGTGCCAAGGCGTCCTACCCCACTGTGCCTCCACTCTCCCGGAACAAACACTAAACGGAGCCAAGGGCACCTCCAGGAGTGCTTCGGCCAGCAATCCTTGCATCTCCTTCCTCGGCGACATTCCTATCTTGACATTCATACGCACAAAGCTCAACACGGTGGTCGCCCTGACCGCATGGATGAAATATTTCTGGCCCCCCGCAGTGAATGCATGACTAGACTCGCCTCCGAGGGCAGCTGGCTAAACAGACTCTGACCTCAGGGTGGTGGGCAAAATGTCACACAGCAGTTTGGAAAGGTTGGCTAACTTTGTCAAAGAAGGGGGAACAAAAAAGCCCACAAAAACTCAGCCCAAGTAGATATTGTGCTGCGGAACAGTCCATAGGTCAACTTCAACCTGATAAAGCAGCCAAAGGTGCCTTCCCTCCCCTCAGTAACCATCCAATCACTGTTTGTATGCAAATTGGTAATGGTAATGGTAATGGTAATGGTAATGGTAATGGTAATGGTAATGGTAATGGTAATGGTAATGGTAATGGTAATGGTAATGGTAATGGTTTTATTTCATTTGAACATGCATCAGATTCCAATTGAGTGCATCCCATAATCAGTTCCCAGTTCCACATGTCCAAAAGGAGTAGGAAGAAGCAAAGCTTATTAAATCCTACCCCTCCATCTGGTACTTTTACAATCACTAACTGTTACATTTGTTCACTTCCTGCTTTCCATAATACAGTTTAAGGTTGTTTTTTTTTTTTTTTTTTTTTTTAATAATGCACCTCATACCGAAGTAGGAGGTGTAATTAGCCAACACACTATGCAGACTTTGTGGAAGCAAAGAAAGTGACTCATTAGACAACTAATAATTAACAACTACTAAAAACAATGATTAATATAAAGTTGGTTGATATTTTTTTACTTTTCATTTTTTCTCAAGGAGAATGAGGAGGAGATAGCGGAATATTGCATCTCCTATTGGGCCATGTAGAGGAATGCTGGTGGAAAACAAGCAAGATGCCTGGATTAGCCTGATGCTGTGTTTACTGACATGGAACTCCCTGCATGAGGACCTTAGACGAGCAAACTCAGTATCCGCTTTTAAATCTCTTCTTAAAACTCACTTTTATCGCTCGACTTTTCTTAGCTGATGCTGTGTTGTTCCTATTCTTCTTTTGACTTATTTATTTGCTTATCTGTTTGTATATTTATATATTATTTTTTAATGTTTTGTATGTTATTTTCCATTAATTGTCATTTTTGTTGTAAAGCACTTTGTAACTCTGTTTTGAAAAGTACTATACAAATAAACTTAATAATAATATTATATCCCGCAAGGTGGCATACGCGGTGCATGACGTGCATTGTTCCTGTTCTAGCTCATAATGACGTCACACTTCCATGAAAGTCATGGTGTATGATAAACAATATATTATCAGCAACATTATTACCAACGACATCCTGACTAACACAAACTGTCCGGCACCGTGATCCAACTTGGTGTAGGCGGTAGGCGGGGCTTGCACACTAAGTCCAGAAGAGATGACATTTAATCAGAAAATGTGCAAATAAATTAAGAAAATGTCAATAACAATTAGATTCATACAGAAAATACATTTGGTATGCAGTACAATGGACAAGTATTTTATGTTATTATATGGCTTTATCAGGACCGATACTGATACCAACTAACAGTAGTTAAGGAGACCAATAACCAATATTTGGAGCCAATATTCTTTTTTTTTGCCCAAATATATGAAACATTACAGCGCATTTCTTACATCAATCAAAATATAACTTTCCATTATTTACATTTGTATCTGATCACAAGCCCAAAAGGAGTAGGCTGAAGCAAAAGCTTATAAATTCCTACCCCTTTTTGCAAGATATAATCATGTTCATGCCAACTGTCTTGTTTTCCCATGTTATTATTATCATTGTAATATTATTATTGTTATTATCATTATTGTTATAATCTTTAACATTATTACCATTATTATTGTTATTATTATCACAATTAATATAGTCATCATTAATATTACCATTTTCATCATTATAGTTGTAACATTTTTTTTTTTCATTATTTAATTTTCCAGACTTCATTGCTTCTTGTAGAGTGCTGTATCATTCCATCTGTTGTTTTCTGAAATCTGCAGTATTTGTGCTTTTATTGTCCATTTTTAAGTCAAACATTAAGGAAAGACTGTCTTGGTTGTCATATGTTTTATTTTCCTGGCTATATTGGACCTTTTGGAAGAAATGAATAACCAAAAGCAACATACTGTTCCTAACTTTGATTCTGGTTTTGATGAGAGGTAGTATGTTTTCCTGAAAGACACAAAAGAGACACTAAAGCAAGCAAACACGCTGCTGCTGTGTGCTTTACTTTGGCCGTGGCTCCTTCAACACAACACAAGACAAATTCATAGCAACTGTGCTTGGTTTTCTCTTGTCAAAGATTTTAGCCATTGGACACCAAAAGACATTTTGTGTCTCACTCACAGAAGAGCAAGGAAGGAGTTCTGGCACAAGCACAGCGAGCTGCTTTATTATAAATTTGTCTCCTCCGTTCTGCAGCACTTCAGAGTGGATGCCGTCAGGGACACGCACACCCCCACACCCCCACACACGCACACACATTGAGATACAACTACACAGGAGCCTTGACAACACTGAAAGGATGCTCTTGTGATGTTTGCACCTCCAATGAGTTTGGTCCTCACGCTTGAAGCCATGGAGGACTTCATAATAATGTGTACCGTGGGGGAGGGGGGGCTTCTGGGTGTGGCTCCAAACAAAGATATATTAAATGGTGTATGTGCGTGGGGGGTGGGGCTAATGATGGGATGATGTGATAGCACTGGGGGGGGCGGGGGGGGGCGTAGCCTGAGGGGACTTTCTTTTTCTCTTTATGACGGCCATCCCAGAGGTTCAGCTATTCCTAATGCTACGTGCGCTGTAGCCCTGACAGCGACTTGAAAAAGCATCAGCAGGGGTGCGCTCAACAGAACCCCACCCCCACCCCCACCTTCCTCCTTCTGCCTGGGCAGACTTGGATGCTGAAACAAAGCAAAAAGCTAAGCAGGCATTCCCTAACGTTGCCGATATAGGACCACATTTATTTCATCGATATATAAATAACATGAATGTATGGATTCATATTCCTATAATCCAACCACATCGATCTGTGCTCAGTAACTTGCCATTACGGATGCCATGCTATATCCATCTAACATCGTCTAATAGGTCATCAACCATTGAATAGATACAAGGAAATAAAACACTGCAGCTTTATATGGATGTGTGTGTGGCGGGGGGGGGGGGGTAGCACTTTGAATGATAAAGATATTAAACGTTACTCGTTGAACAGTTAGGTTTGATGTAAGTTGATCGTCAGGTTAGATGGTTAGATGGTTAGATGGTTAGGTGTGGTTGGATCTTAATGAGGGTTTAAGTAGAAAGGTGGAGTGTGACAAAGCACTCTGAAAAAGGAATTTATTGAAAACAAACTGAAATCAAAGGTTTAAGACTATTAATATTGCAAAAAAAAAACAGACCAGACCAAACCAGAACAAAAACTTTCTCAGTAATGAGGAGCTCCACCGTTCTTGTTAATCACTTCAAAAACTGGTCTGGGTGTGTTTCCAGGAAGCTACTGGGAACATTTCTCCAAGTGGTGAAGATGGCTTCATCAACTGTCTGGAAGTGATGGCCATTTTTATAAACTTCCCTTGCCATCCATCCCCAAATGTTCTCTATGGGATGGTCCAAAAGAGTCATGTTATTCTCCCTGAAGAAGTCCTTGGTCAAGCCAGCATTGGGAACTGTTGAAGAACCCAGCTGTTACCACACAGACCAGGGCCCTCAGTCATGAGGGATGTCCACTACAACATCTGCACGTAACCGTCCACCGTTTGACGACCCTGCGCCAGTGTTCAGTGTTCCACTGTTCAGGGTAGACAACATCTCAGGTGGGATCTCCTTGTCATGCCAGTAACGTTGGAAGCCATCTAGACCATCAAAGTTACATTTTTTCTCATTAGAGAATAAAACCTTTTCCCACCTTTGAATGTCCCGTGTTTGATGCTCCCTGGCAAAGTCTAAACGGGCAGTTTTGTGGCGTTGAAGGAGACGAGGTCTTTGAATTGTTTCTTTTGCTTTTGAAACACATTTCCCGCAGATGCCGTCTGATGGTTATTGTGCTGCAGTCGGGACCAGTAAGATCCTTAATTTGGGTCGAGGACCACCCTGTGTCTTGACGGACAACCCATCGTATCCTCTGGCTCAGCCCAGGTGTAATTTTTTTGGTTCTACCACTTGAATTTTTTGTTCCATAGCTCAGGATCCTTCAAAAAATGTAGAATGGTTGTCTTACTACATCCAACCACAGTAGCAATGGTACGCTGCGAGAGGCCTTGCTTATGCAGCTCAACGATCTGACCACAACCAAGAAGATAAAGCTTCTTAGCTTTAGCCATCAGAAGGGCATGACCCCGTCAATGCCTGACAGAAAATGAACATTTTCAGCTGATTTTGATTTTGATTTTTCAGGTGAAAAACAAACTATTTCAGTTTGTTTGTTTTTTTTAATTACAAGTTCCAAATATTTGTCTCACTCCCCCTTTTTGCTTTTGCATATTTCAGCTCTACTTAAAACCTAATTATGGTCCAAATGTGAAAAATGCATATTCTGGCATTTTGTATTTTGATCAGGGCTGTGTCACCAAATATATTTATCTGTTATGTATTTTTACACTTGTTTTTTGGAGAGGACCTTTTGTCAAATAAAAAAAGCAAAAGTAAGAAAATCTGCTTTAGTACTACCTCTATATGTAATTAATCATGATAAAAACAACACCTTCTTATGAACTGATACTTGCAGAGTAAATTCCACCCCACAAGTATGATATATAAGTACATATATATAAGTCCATCTGCCTCCAGTCAGAACAGAGAAGAGATCGGCCTTGCTTCTGGCCACCCCACCCCCCCCAAAAGAGCATTTTTACAATTTATTGAAGGTCTGCTGCCCGCCTGGCCAAAAGGAAGGCTGGTATCTTCTGTGGCTTGACCGGAGGCAGAGGGAGGAGGTGAAGCTCATGAGAGCTTGTTTAGCTTATTTCTACAATTCACCGGGGGCCACACTTGGGACCCCCTCTGCTTTTACAGCTTTTCGTCAGGACAACTCTGTGAGCAACCACCACTTTCGTCCACTACTTAGCAGTGTTGGCTAGGATGTAATTGTGGGTCCGTGTGCCAGTGCCGGTAGCCCATCCCAGCATCCATAGATGTTGAATCAGCGTAGCTGGGAGGCAGCAGCGCTACCTTCCATCCCTCTCTTTTTCTTTTGACTTCCCACCCTGTTCGCTCAGCGTCTATTTCCATCCCAAACAAGGCCTGCACCATGAAACCAAACACAAACATCCCCAATAAAAGGTGAGCGCTGCCATAAATAACACCTTCTCTGACTGGGTGTGTTCAGCAACGGAGCGGATGAATAATAGGAGAGGGTGGTAGCTAAAAGCCCAGCGAGCTTAATGTTCCCCCTCGCTACCTGTGTGGATGCAAGACTCGTGGTGGCTGTTTTTAAGGCTCCGCAGAGACATCAAACATCCCGCCTTCACAGAGGCGCCACCCTGCTGGGGTCGCTCGCTACCTCAGCGGCTGCAGTTTAGATGGCATCAGCCGGCAAAGAGGGTGACGCAAGACAAAATGACTGTCCCCAAACAACATCGCGTTAAACCGTCTGCGACCAGGGTGCCACTGATCTGAAAGCAGTCTTCCTTGGTGGACATGGATATCTTTAGCCTTGGTGTGATGGTCTCTGGGTGGGTGGCTACGTTTCATTCACAGGATATTACCACAAAATGTTGGTGATGAAAAACACAAAATGAGAATGCCATTCAGATCTCCACCGCCAAACGATGCTAATTTGGATTAACACTAGAATGATGCGTGAGGATCCTGACCAATATCAATCCACTCATCTGGGAGCATACAAATTCATAGCATGCGGGAAATTGACACAGAGAAATGATATGAATCAAGATTCCCAAATTTTGATCATGGTCCAAAAAGGTATGCAATGCATCCAATCCATTATAAAACTGGCCAAATCAGTTTACAACGAAAGGAAACCTGGTACAGGACAATCAGTCCCAGATCCACATTATGGTCAAAAGAGGAATTTGTGCATCTGACTCAGACACAATTACTAGGGATGCTCTGATCCATTGGTCACCGATCCAAATCGTCCAATTTCCGTAAAAAACTAATGATCTGTGGCTTGTACTATTGCAGAATGCAGCCTGTACATCATAGCGTCTCCCGCTCACTTTCGTGAGACTGCGCAGGCGTGGGGAGCTTTCGAGTCAAACAGCAGCTAATGTAAACAATGCCGGACAACATTCACTCGTATGTGCATGACAGTCAAAGGTCTAAAGCAAATAACCCCCAAAAATAATTGAATTCATCGGACTAGATGACCACCCTCTCTCAGGTATTGAAGACACCGGCTTTCCCGACTACTCTCTCACTTGGAACACTGCTGTACGATATCTGGAAGTCCTGTGAGAACGCCTGATAAATATGTACGCTCACACTCAAAGTCTCCTGAAAGAAGATTTTTTTATTATTGTTGAGTGTGAAGTGACCATTATCTGACTGGAATCTTTCCATGGTGTCTCAACTCTTAAAGAACCACCAACCAACAGGATAGCCTCATTTTCTATTTTCCACTCACATACATATATTTCAGTTGAATATCGAATATCATACAGCTATAATATTTTTTCCCCCACAAAGTAAGTTTAGACAAAAGTCAAAGCTAAATATGCATGCAAGTTTTATTCAAATGTAAATCCTATAGAAAAATAGAGGTGAAATAAAATAGTACATTCTCTTTGTTAAATAAATATAAAAAAACTAAAATTAATGTTTAATCTTCAGTGCAATCATACTACACTCACGGTAGCCTCCCTGCCGCCGGGTTAGCGCAGTTACGTCTTCCATCTCACGTTCCCCCAAACATGGTTCATATTGTCTTTTTCAATGTTCACTCCCGCTATGCAGCCTCTCCTCCTCCGTATCTCCGGGGTGATCTCCGGTCGGTCAACGTAGCAAAGGGCTGCTCAAAGCTAACAGCTGCTCCCGAGTGTAAACAATGGAGCAAGAGGTAAGCTACAAATGTAACAAGATGAACATGTGTTGCTTGCGGGGTCGATATGGCATAAAAAAACAATCAGAAAGAACTAATAAAGTACTGTTCAACACTAAAAACACTGTGGAAAATATGGAGCGGCAGTAACGAGCTCGCACATGAGCGGCGCCATTTTGAAACATGAGACCTCCACATCAAATCCATTATATATTCATATGAACTGTATGCTTGTTTTTCATATCGTGCTGCAAAGAAATATCATTCATTCATTTCAACCGCTTATCCTCTCGAGGGTCGCGGGGGTGCTGGAGCCTATCCCAGCTGTCTTCGGGCGAGAGGCAGGGTACACCCTGGACTGGTGGCCAGCCAATCACAGGGCACATATAGACAAACAACCATTCACACTCACAATTTGGAGTGGCCAATTAACCTAGCATGTTTTTGGAATGTGGGAGGAAACCGGAGTACCCGGAGAAAACCCGCGCATGCACGGGGAGAACATGCAAACTCCACACAGAGATGGCCGAGGGTGGAATTGAACCCAGGTCTCCTAGCTGTGAAGTTTGCGCGCTAACCACACGACCGCCGTGCAGCCAAAGAAATGTCAATATTTTTAAAATATCAATATATGGCCCAGTCCTACGTCAAGTTAATTCACACTAGAACATCGCCTGTTACCACACATCAAACTGTGACATATAATATTCTTTCTGGAAAACAAACCCCAGGCTTGTACCGCTGTAAAGAATTTTAAAAAACTGAAGAAAGCTCTGGAATATTTTTTACCCCTTTTCTGTTTTTTTATACTCCGAATGTAAAAACTGGCATTAATTCCGCAATAATTACATGCCTTATTCAGCCTAAATGCCCCCGTCACTACAGATGCAAAAATGTTTGTTGATGCCTGTGAAACGGTGACATGCAGGGAGGTCTATGCTTGGTGAGGTGATGACAATTAGCACAGAAAAGCTTCTAGAACCACATCAGAAAACTGGGGTAGATATTGGAAAGTTTTCAACCAAAGTCTGTTTTCATCACGGCTGCTTGCAACAATGAGTTATCCCCCAGTAGATAACAGCAGAAAGTCCATGTTATCAATAAACCAAATGCTCCTTGTCGGGTGAAAGGCAGTGAGGATGCAAATAATCTGTGTCGCTACACTGCCATACCCACATTATTCAGACAACATTGATCGGAAACGGTGACGATTATCTCCAAATGTTGAACCAGCATCTCATTCACTCTCAGAGGAATGCTGTGTTTTCGTCTTCAAGGAAACGGTTGGTTGGCTCATGCTTGGTGGGCCCAAGATGGTGCTTCACCACACCAGAGAAGAACTGCAACTGATCGGCTGACCATGTTATGGCTTTGAACTGCCCAGTGGAACCGACACCGAGGTCAGCGGACACCGCTGGACTTTTTTCTGTGAGGGCCATCCCAAATCAAAAGTGGATGTGACACGACATTGAACAACAACTCAGAGCTGAAGTTAAAATCCTCCGGCAGGGCAGGATAATGATCATAGGAGCAGTGAAGGACATGCAGAGGAGAGCGCACTTAAAATCCTTTCATTTTCTCAAAAATCGACGAGGCACTTTATAATCCAGTCGGTCTTATGTGTGAGTTCCAAAATCTGTCAAAATGTGCTTCTACTTTAACCATTTCCCGATGACACACGGTACGTACAATGCTCTCAGCGATAAATCAATCAGAGAACAATACGTAATACATATGATACATACACTGGCAGTGATAAACCAATCAGAACACTATGTAATACGTACAGCACGTATACTGGCAATGATAAACCAATCACAGAACCTGACATAATACCCACAGTACATACAACGTAAACAACAATGTGCAACATTGTACAACATCTGAGAAATGCTCGTCATTAGGCTGAGGCTGGGAAATTTATTTAAAACGTTAACAAAAATAGCTAACTAAAAGCGAAGTCACGGCGGCCATGGCTCAGGTGGTTTCCCAACCTGAAGGTTGTGTGTTCGATCCTCTGATCCTCTCCTAATCGAGTGTGCACATAGTGTCAGATGTTATGATTTTTTACGTTGCGTATACTTCCGGGAATTGTAACCCTATTAGTTAGCATAAGCAACATAAAAAATGAATGCATGGAAGGAGTGCGCTAGATTGCTGCTAGCCACCCACGTTAGCTTACATGCTTGAGAGGCGGTTTGTCGAGGTCAACATTTGCACACTGGAAAATACGGGAGCGGATAGTAGCTCCATCAGCATTATGTTTATTAGCCACTTTCATTATAGGGAAAAATCCCCATACATTTTCATTGGGCTGATCTTTAATAATAAGTAAGGATGTCGTAAATACTACAGAGTTGGAGTGGATTCAAAGACGCTATATTTAAAAAACAGAACAATTCAATACAGTGTACAAACAATATGATTTGTACATTTCTAAATAACTACACACTTTAATAAATGAATATGGGCCATTGTTTTATGCCAAATATAATTATTTGTTAGAAATCCCACAAGATTTGCATGTTTAATGCGAGCGGCGACTTGTTCTACTTTGAACGCACCATTTAACTTTGCAATGCATCTTCTCCCAAGATGCAGAGATAAGACTACTTTACTGTATTTTTCTGTTTTTTCTTTCACTTCATATTTGGTCCCAATTCCTGATGCTCTGTGGGGATGCATAGAGGTAAGGCTTGATGATGCAAATATTCATATTTGTTGGTGCACCTCTCTGTACTTGAGGATGGTGCTTTCCACACATATTTGTGTGTCCCGACTCACAAGTTGAGAACCACTGGTCTGTCGTGTCTGGCATATACCTGGAACTCAGCTGGGATAGGCTCCAGCTCACACGTGACGCAAGTGGGTACAAGTGGGCTCGGAAAATGGATGGATGGGGCAGGCAAGAATAGCAATGATTGACTGGGGCGTCTCAAGAGCGGCGGTGTCACCCTACCTTGGAAGTGGAACGCTCTGGACTCCCGGTGGAAGCCTTGGACCTGAGTAACTCCATCAAATCCATCTCCGGCCATTAGTTGGTCAAACACACTGATGCGGAGAGCTGGGTCAACCCCGAAAGCGTGCACTAATTTGCAGAAAGATAAAAAGAGGGGTGGTAAGATGATTTGTGACCTGCTTGAAACCAGCATATGAATTCATGAAGGATGCTGCAAGATGGATCACACTGATATCAATCTCCTTACCTGAGCAAAATATGCACACAACCAGAAATAGCTGGAAGAATCCCATGGTGAATGTATGTTTTTTTTGTTAAATCAATCCATATTTTGTCCACTTCTGATAGATAACGTGTAATGCTCGGTTTATTAGCAATCGCGGATGCTGAGCGGGGGCATCATCCAAACTTTACATGCCCCGACAATGACAAGGGGTCTGAATTTAAAAACCCAAAAACGCAACGACGATGAAGTCAAATGTTGTTATTATTCCATGTAGGCTGCGTGGATGCGACGTCCTCCAGCACAGGTGGGTGCACGGAGGATGCACAAAGGGAGATGACGCTGCTCGACCAGCTCAACAGACGGTCCTGCCGCGGCGTGCAGGCAGTGAGCTGCGGCCGAGGAGGGTGGAGGGGAGTGCGGGTAGGAGGGACGGAGAACTCCCCCCCTCTCCCTTCTGCCCCGGAGGGGACGTGTGGTCGAGTCGCGCCTCCTGGTGGTAAAAACACGTAAAACAACTCTCACACTCACCGGTGCTAATAACAGCTCACCCTATGTATTATTCATTGAACAATGTTACTACATATATTACATATATTACATATATTACAAGTTTCGTCTTAACTAATCTTCATTTCAGACTCAATTTTTTTCTGATAATATTATGACTTTATTCCCGGAGAAGTTTTTCCCCAACCTAATTTTACAAAAAATACAAATATACTTTTCTCATAATATTAAAAACTTTTTTCAAATAAATACCTAATAATAATAATAATAATAATAATAATAATAATGGCTGGATGGAAGAGTTTTTGTCAGATCCATGAATACTGCAGCTGTTTTTGTTGTTTGTCATTAGATTATATATGTAGTGTAGTATATATGTAGTATATGATGGCGTGATATGTATGGTATGGTATGTTATTATGGTATGATAGTGTGGTATGTATGGTATGGTGTGGTATTATGGTATGATAGTGTGGTATGATAGTGTGGTATGGTGTGGTATTATGGTATGATAGAGTGGTATGTATGGTATGGTATGGTGTAGTATTGTGGTGCAGCATGGTATGGTATGATATGGTATTGAATTGCCATCCATCTATTTTCTATACCGCTTATCCTCACGAGGGTCACTGGGCATGCTGCAGCCTATCCCAGCTGTCTAGAGGCGAGAGGCGGGGTACACCCTGGACTGGTGGCCAGCCAATCACAGGGCACATATAGACAAACAACCATTCACACTCACATTCATACCTATGGACAATTTGGAGTGGCCAATTAGCCTAGCATGTTTTTGGAATGTGGGAGGAAACCGGAGTACCTGGAGAAAACATGCAAACTCCACACAGAGATGCCCCAGGGGGGAATCGAACCCTCTGTGGCCTCCGCGCTAACCACTCGCATGATATTGCATGATATTATATTGTATTGTCTGTGACGTCTTTGATTTGATCTTCATGTTTTTGTGCTGCAATCAAATCCCTCAATCACCATATGTTTTCCAATATGCAGAGATGTGTAAAATGTGTCGTCTTACGTGATGACACTAACATATTACTACTGTCAAGACACCAGTGGTTCAACTTTTCCTGCTTCAGTGATCCTGCCACCATGGAGTGTACAGTAATATCATAAAAAAATCCATCATACTTCTTGGATGATGAGCTGTCGACAGCTGACGTTTGTCTTCTTTGGCAATAAAACATTCAAATGCCTTTGTGACTCACCCTCATGGTGTCCTTTTTATAGCGCCGGGATGCTTTGAACGGCACTTTATTCGCATCCTCCTCGTCCAAGGGAACAGTTACCCTGTTTTTTGAAAGTACGCTTGTGAAGATACAGTGTATGCACTGTTTGCCATTCACTTATCTGGCAGATGGATTATCTTTTGCTGTCGGTTCAGAGGCTATCAACGGAATTGTCGACAAAGTCAGAGCCAAAGCTTGGATGACTTGGAAAGATTTTTTGCTGGCGATGCGGGTCTGGTTGGAGTCGCTTGACATGAGTTTGCAGGGACACTTCCAGATTTCTTTTATTGGGCTGACCGGCAAATGACCAACAGTTGGATCTCCATCCTGATCCACAGTTTTTTCACTTGATGCCAACAACATGCTCTGGGATGGGAATGCTTTAAAAATATATGACAAACTGCAGAGGCCTCTTCTAAGAGCCCTTGATACATATACATAATGAATGCATTTACTCTGCCTCTCTACTGGGTACACATTGCAAAGGTAATGACTCTGGATTGCCCATAAATTGTCATTTCCTGAAGGACCATCAGCAAAATATGAACAATTAAAAGCCAAGAATGTAATAAAATGTGGAGATGAGCGGGGACAGTGGAAGCTCTTAATAGATGTTGCAGTGGAGCAATACATTGAAAATGTTATGTATTACATAAATACACTGAGGTTACAATGAGAAGCCAAGGACTGGCACATGAAACAAAGCACATCAACACAGGAGGCCATTTGAACTCACCCATTGCTGGTCCCTTACCACTATGTGGCGTGGGAGATTGTGAACGGCAGGAACACAAGAGCCCATCTTGCAAACACCAGACCTCTGTCATATATGCAAAGTATCTTTGCATATAACAATGTATCATGTCATAATATTACAATAAGAGCATTTACCAGAGGAAAATTGAATGCTGGAAAACGTAAAAAACTTCTTGGTCTCTATCTATGTGTTGCTTTACAAAATTCTTTCATTTTTCACTATGTGGCCCTCTCTGGGAAAATGTTTGAACACCCCTGCAATACGGCAGAGAGCTTCTGGCACATAGAAGATTTTCCACAAACATTTTTCCAGTAGTTTTTAAAACAGCTCCATCCTCCCTAACCCAGGTGGTCGTGGTGGTTCTGGCTTGAATGACACCCTGGGCGGATCAACGCTGTGGTCCCCTCAGTAAGTGCTTTAAAAAAAACAGTGCTTGTATCAAATAGAGGATCTTTGACTAACCTTTTTTTCAGAAGGCGTAGAGCGCGTCTCTCATTTAAAGGATCTCTGACAAGCGTTTTTGCAGTGCCTTCAAAACAGCAGAGAAAATCACTTTAATGTCACATAGAGATCTCTGACACAAACACATCGCTTGTGTTTTATTTTTTCAGTCATCGATTGAAGTAGTTATGACCCAGCCTTGCGTTAACCCGAAGAACAATGTAGTTATCGTACAATTACACATCAACTTTCTCGGAATTCTGTGACGAACGTGAGAGATACACGTGACTGCCAAAAATAAAACGTCCACCTGAAATGACGTTTTACCTTGTTTGTACTGCGGGGGTGATAGTGAACAGCATTTGGTCCCATGTGCGCTTTTTTACGCACTTTAATATCTTCGTATTTCATCCATAATCTATAATTTACCTCAAGTATTAACCATGTTGTGAAATGTATTCGCGAGACGTACTCTTGACATTTGAAGGGTTAGCTTCCGAACCACCCCCTAAAAGCACAGTGGTATCGTCCACAAAGCCCGGAAGCTTCATCCACACACTCTGGTGCAGCAGAAGCCGGTGAAGAAAAGTGGTTGTCTGCTGAAGTTTTACTGAAACAAGTGAGTATTTAGTCCTCATCAATATTATAACCTGACTATAGGTTTTCAACGACGGCAAGATGCACCCTCTTGATGAACTAAACACTCTCACATAAAACAGTGTACAAATACCTGGCGAACGTGTTGACAAATTAGCATTTAAGCTAGCAGGGTAGCTCTCACGCCTGCAAGATGACAAACAAAAGACGCCTCACATATTATAAACACTTTGGACGTTTTTAATTTAATCTAAACGTCTTTAGGAAGCCAATCTAGACTGTAAAACACAGAAGAAATGTTACATTAGACCTCTTAACGTGGTCATCAGTGGAGAACTCTGTGTCACGCTAGCTAAAACGAGTTATAATAACACTATCAAATGAATAAAAGTGTTTAATTTAAGCCAGGAAATGACCTCTACTTCACCCAGCACCTTTGGCATGAACTGTTTATGTTGACAGGGCATGCATAGAGGGTTATGGACTGTAAGGGCACAGAAGTAATTGTGTCAACAAACAAATCAACTTCCCACAACACAATGCAAGACTGTGTAACGGAACGACTGGAAAATGGCAGTTGTTGATCTCATTTTCAATCCGGATTCTTTAATTGTAGTGATTTTCATGTTCAAAACAAAAAAATAAGATATAAAGTATGTACAGTAACCACCTTTTGTAATTGTATTAGTGTTGTTGTTCAAAAAAATCCACAAAACATGAAATGCATCCTTTAACCCTCTTGTCTTCCCACAGGAAACATCTGACAACTCTGACAGAACAAATAGATGATCTGAACACGTTTTCTGTTTGGACGTTTGGGTGGGTTCTCTTTTTGTTTGTTTTTTGCATTTGGCTTATTTGAAGACTTTGGACCACCGCTCCCCATTCCCCCATCGGTTCTAGAAGATTTGAATGGAAAAGGCAGTTACAAGTGCACAAGTAAGACCTGCATCCTGGATATTTGATCTGAAAGAAAACTGGCACCAAGAAGCGCGCGTGTGTGTGTGTGTGTATGTATGTGATGCATAAGTGACTGACACAACACAAGTCTATAGAGTAACTTTCGATACAAACTGAAATAGAGGCGAGCTGAACATAACCTAATAATGTGGTGGCAGTGTGACCAATGCAACATGAGCTGTTTTTAACTTGCCAATTGCACCGTGTACGTGAATGAGGCACCGCTTACCCCTCTGTGGCCGAGCAGTCCGTCAAGGGTAGTGGTCAGCAACCTGCGGCATGTGGCTCTTCACCCTCTTTGTTGTAGCTCCCTTTGCAATGCTCAAATATTGTTTTTAATGAACGTCTTCTTTGTCATGAGTTTAAAAAAGTCCAACTTTGTGTGAGACCATGAATGCATGCTGACTGAGTTCAGACTGGTGATTGGATCAGCACAAGGATGAGCAGACAGGATGCTATTCAGTTGTCTCTCTCACATGGAGGAACAAAGTAATGCTTTCCCCGAGCTATTTGACATTTCTAAAAAATACATTTTTCAGAGAAATTGTGATGCCCATTAGCACTCATAGTCATCAAATCTTACATTTATGCATTCCTGCATAGTATCAGCATTTGGGAGCAAATACGAAGTGAAAGAAAAAGGGGGAAAATACATCCATACATCCCTCTAGGTAACAGATAACAGTAGATGGTGCGTTCAATGGATTCAAACAAAGTAGGACAAATCGCAGCTCGTATAAATCATAAAAAATGTGGGATTTCCAATTAATAGTTTCAGTATTGTAATACAATATTTACTGTAATATAATTATTAATTTCTGTGTTTTTTAAGAGAAATAAAATTACATTGTTTTTTCAATTTTGATTAAATGTCTTATGACTATTGCCTTGTGTTTTAGGTATTTTCATTTATACATTCTTGAATAATAATCCTTTCTGAATGTCCTTTAATAGGCTTTTTCATTGACAAACATTTAGAATTTAAAACCAGTATCCTAAATCTTATTTTGAGCTGACACTAATAATAAAAACATGTTTGTGTCAGTGTGTGAGGTCTCACTAGCTAACGTTTTGTATTTGCTTTGTCCCTTTAAAAAAAATGTATGTAATTATTGTTGTAGAGATTTCCCCTACTTATTATAGGTAAAAATGTATTTCTATCTGTGACTAAATGCAACTAATTTTGAGTTACCTATGGACAGAATGTGATTAATCACGATCAAATTGTTTAATGGACTGACAGCCCTACTTTTGGCTAATTATAGGCCATATTTTACCACGAAGCGCCATGATTTCTTAAGTAATCTACTTTTGAAGAACGGAGATGGAGTGAAAGGGTTACTATAACTAAAAACTTGCATTATCATCTTTTAAAGGACAGAATTTTGGGTCCATCTCTTGTATTAGAGTTCACAATATTGTGAACCTAATGTTGTGGCAACCTTTTCTTTGCCTGCCTGTGTGTGTGTGTGTGTAGGTATTTGTATGTAGCCCAGCTAGCTGTGAAGCCCATTGAAGGTTCAGTGATGCCTGTGAAGAAGAAAAGAAAGCTCCCTGATCCTGATGATCATCAGCAAAAGTGTAAAATCACAAGGTAAACAAACGTGCACACTGTAACTTTTTAATGTGTTTTTTATGCTAAACACGCTGAAAAAGCTGGTAGAGTCAAAATCTTTAGCTTGGTTGTTGTATTGTGAACTTGGTGAATTTTAGCTTCACCCAACATCCCATCTGCGCCAAAAAGCCCTTCTCCAGCAAAAAGTGCCTGGCTTGGTTCCACCAGTACGCAGGCCGGGACGAGGTGGTCGGCCCCGAGGGCATGGAGAGGTTTTGCGAAGACCTTTGCGTGGCCCCCGAGAACGTGAGTGGTCTCTGATGCGCAGCAGAGATGCTAGCAAGTGTAGTATTGCAGGTGAAATGCATTTCCTCCACTTTGCAGGTCATCATGCTGGTGTTGGCCTGGCATCTGGAAGCTGCCAACATGGGCTTCTTCACCAAAGATGAGTGGCTCAGGGGAATGGCGTCCTTACAGTAAGACCCCACTTTTCATAATAATCCAGTCACATCTTAGCCTGCAGTGGTGCTACCTCACTTACAACTTGTAAACATGACGATGTATCACAAGCAACTAAACTATTACGTTTTTTCAAAAATATATGAATTAATAAATAATGAAATAAATCGTGTTCTCACATCATTAACTCAAGACCTGAATGAAAAGCAGGCTTAACGATGCCTTGTGGTCTTGTGGGGGGGCGGTCTACCCGGAGCCTGTGGGCATCACATTAGTGACCGCTGGCCTATATGACAAGGGGTGTTCATTAAAGATTTCCCTTGACTCACTTCCAACACACACAAACAAAACTCTGAACGGGTATTACCCTTCGTCTAAATAGGCACCACCCACGTTATGAACTTTTCCCGTTTCCCACTCTGGAAACCTTGTTGGTAAAAGTCGGTGGGTTGAGCCTCAAACCGTGACTCTACCTAGGTAATCAGTGTGTCATCATCTGGAAAACATGTTCCCTTCAAAAATGTCTCCATGGTTGGGAACAGGTGAAAGTCAGATGTGTCGGGTCAGGAGAACAAGGGGTGTGCGGAAGAACTTTATAGCCACAAGTGTGTGCTTCTTGTCTGGGCGATATGCAAGTCGTGGACTGGAGCATTGTCTTGCAGGAGTCGGACTCCTCTGGTGCCGACTGACCAGGGTTCAAATTTCACTTCCAAACTGAGGCAGTTGTTCCATAAGCAGCTAGGAATGACCGCCATCAAGAGCACACCTTATCCTCAAACAGACTGATGGAACCAAACTGAAAAGAATGTTCCAAAAGTTTGGATGAGACAGGAAAGACCGGGACCGATGGCTTCCATTTCTCAAGCCTCAACAGGATTTTGCCTTTTGAACTTTGGTTTTTGTATGGAAAACTTAAGAGCTGGGAAGGCTCAAAAACCCACACCAGTGAGCAGGGAGTGGTGCAATACGTGCTCCAAATAAGGTAGAGGTTGGCCAGGTATCAAGAGGAGGTAAGAGAGAACCTGCAGGAGCCACAGAAGAAACAGAAATTGTGGTATGACCAGTAAGCATAAGCAGCCAGGACAAAAGGTTCTCCTACTACTTCCCTCATCCAGCAGCAAGTGCCTGGCCAAGTGGAAGGTCCCTATACAGTTCTGGCCGTATGAGCCCTGTCACATATGAGATGCTCCAGCCTGACAAAAAGAAACCGAAACAGAGAAGAGGGGAGGGGAGGTTTGGCCACAAGTGGACAAAGTGGAAGCCATTCCTCCCCGGAACTGCAAAGCCCGGACTTTGACAGAAGGTTTCTGGTCAAAGTCCAGTGAATGCCTCAGCAGTCGGGCTTGGTGCGGTCCTCGCGCAGGAAGACCCAGGGGAGGAGAACCCTAACTTTTATCTCTACCACGGGAGACCAGGTATTCAGTGGTAGAGAAGGAAGGTCTGGCAATCAAATAGACCCTGGAAACTGTGCAGTACTACCTTCTGGGCAGGGAGTTTGATTTGGAGATAGATCACCGTGGTCTGACATGGATCACCTCGATGAGGGATCAGAACAGCCGATTAACATAACTGTCCCTACAACCCTATAAGTGTGTAGTCCACCAACGGTCAGGCAAATTTAATGGCCTGGCAGACTACCTTTCCCAGTTGGTCGTGGTGCCAGTCAAACATGGCACTCGTCATGGCAGCAAAGCAGGTTGGGAGGTGAAGAACACTACAGAAGGTAGTTGTTGAGGAGCTGTAAATATTTTTTTGGACATATTGCTGTAAATATTTTTCCTTACTATTTTCTGCATTTTTGTCCACAATTAGTGCAGGCAGTGAAAAAAGTGTACAATCTGGAGAGGACAATAAACACCCTGAAAGTTATTTTTCTGACTCGGCCATTGGTTTTTCCTCACCATATGCGGTGTTGTGGGGTGTTGTGTCCGTAGTCATAACAGAGGCCTAGCTTGCCATGATGCAAATTATGCAAAAACCAATAATAAAGCAGTAAATTATACTGCTGTTAATTTTTAGCCATAAAGGCTACATGATTAGCTGACCATCTCTGTTCATGTAAGGGAATGAGCTAGCATTACAAGCCTGTGCTTTTCCAAGTATAGTAAAATGGCTCCAGAATGCATGTGATTTGACACGGGTGATGGTAAACTTATTTAATTGGCACACCTTGAAGCCAGAGGGTCAGTATCTCAGGTGTAGCACTCGGTTCAAAGTGTTTCCTCACCTGGTTTGAAAACTTCAGAGACCCCCCATGTAGCAGTCGGTTTTTGTAAATGTACAATTGGGGTGCATTCATCCACCTCCAATGCTAGTACCACTGGTATCATTTGCGTGTTGGTAGCAAAGTATGAAGTTTTGAAATGACATAAATATAGCAATTACATTGTCACAGGGCTCTCCCGCTAGACCCTAGAACAGTATGTATCTCAAACTCTGGAACACTTCTCTAGTCCCTTTGTCATCGGAACGACGCGCTCTCATTCCCATGCATTCACCGGAACCCGGAACATCACAAAAACATCTTTACAGTGCGTGTATGTGTGGTTTCAATGGAACTTGTTATGCAGAAGTACGATTTACTGCGTTTAAGTAAATCCCAGAAAATACACATGTACAAGTGTATTCAACCTAAATGATGTCTACTGTATCTTTTAGCGTCATTTCCATTTTCACTGCATTTGGAGCTATAAAAATACACAATAGCTATAACTGTGCGTCTCAAGACCAATATTTATATCTACTTTTAAAAATGTATATGTAATTGTAATTTATGCACACCAAGAGATAAGAAGGACTGGAACAAATTAGGATGTGACAAAGTGTACCTGATTATTTGTAATAAACTACTCATATCATGACATTACTACTACTACTGCTAGTACTACTACGACCACATCACCACTATCAGGAGAACCATAGTAGAGAGGGAGGGAGGCGCCTGCTGTGACCCAGCAAAGTGCACTGTATTCAGGCACACACTCCGAGCCGCCGGTGTGAGGCCATGGAGGTCTGAGCCAAAGCCTTTATCCTTTATCCTGGACTGTAATGCTACTGTAATATCTTGACAACCCTGCTTCTTAGCACTTAGCATCCTGGCCTTTCTCACTTTGGGGCAAAAACTCGCTGGAAAAAAACATTTGAACACACCAGGTTCATTTCATTATATTAGGGAATTGTAGTGTTAAGGTGACTACAGGGATGTTGGTTCATGTGTAGTCAGAAACTGTATTTAGAAGATCATAAACAGGTTTGCATGGAAATTGACGAGTTAAGCGCCATAATTGAGGGTTTATTGAATATGTCTTGAAATTGTGTACATAAGATTCTGGTGTGTTTGCAGGTGTGACTGCACAGAGAGGTTGCAAAGCAAACTGGATGACCTGCAGAGTGAGCTCAACGACTCGGGCCTCTTCAAAAACATCTACAGATATTCTTTTGACTTCGCCAGGGTGAGTTTATGACCTTTTCATTATTTATACAGTAAACCTCGGATATATCGGATTCAATTGTTCCCACTGGTTTTGTCCGATATAAGCGAAATCCGTTATATGCGTATACCGGAAAATGTCCGTTTTACGCATATATCGGATTTATATCCGGTATATGCGTAAATCGGATTTTATCCGTTATAAAAAGGCACTTCCTTGACTATGTTTCCAATGTACCTGGACGCGCAGGCAACGCTGCAAATGACGTCGTATAGCGGCCTGTCACGATTCGGCGAATCGGAGCGCCACGATGCGGCCATCCGATATATGCGAGGGAAATTTAATGGAAATGCATTGGAACGGGACTGGAGATTTTGTCCGAAATAGGCGAAATCCGTTATAAAAAATCCGATATATGCAATGAATTTTTATTGGAAATGCATTACAGAAAAATTGGTTCTTTTTTATCTGTCCGTTGTGAGCGAATTTCCGATATATCCGCGTCCGATATATCCGAGGTTTACTGTATTTGAAATCTGTTGATCTGAGACCATCTCTGCTCACTGTGGGTTTTTTCGTGTCCGTGTGTTCCATGATCAGGATAAAGACCAGAGGAATTTGGACATGGACACTGCAAAATCCATGCTGGCCTTGTTGCTAGGCAGATCTTGGCCTCTCTTCCCTGTCTTCCTCCAGTTCCTTGAAGTAAGTCGCGGGGTGGGTTGGGGGGGTAGCTGTTTTAGTCATCAACAGACGTGTGTATGCGTGTGTCCCACAGCAGTCCAAATACAAAGGTGTGAACAAGGATCAATGGTACAACGTGTTGGAGTTCAGCAGAAGCATCCGCACCGACCTCACCAACTACGATGAAGACGGAGCTTGTAAGTTTTCCTGGCGGGGGCGCGCCATTTTATCATCAATGAATTTGTTCTAGAGCGCCACCAATATGGGATTTTGAGGGCTGAAAAAAAAAGCCAATATCCAATATATTGACCGAAACATGGAACAAGAGCATTGATATACACAGGATATATAATGTACATCAACATCAATTCTTATTGTACGCAAAATAAGATCCAACTCTAAGAAGCAGAAGACTAGTAAATGAAAATAATAGCATTTTGGTCATTAGCGTAGCATTTGATGCTATACTTGGCCATTTTCAAATACAAAGAGGCTGCATTGGGCTAAGTAGTCATGTTGTCATAGCCTCATTTAAGTTATCTGTACCTCTGATATTTTCTACACATTTTTGACCTCCGTGGTGTGTTTGATTGACAGGGCCAGTGCTTCTGGATGAGTTTGTGGAATGGCACAAAGCTTGCTCTGCATTGTAGCAGACTTGAATGCAACAGCGACTAAGAAAACGGAGGCACTGATGGACGATTGTTTTCTCTCACACACACAAACACACAAAGATGGACTTGTTGTGCAACAAAGTTCTTACAATTAGGGATGCCTTTTTTTGATTGATTGATGGTCCCTCATTTTGTTTATAGATATTCACAATAATAAAAATGAAATTTGATGTGATCACTGATACTTTAGAGTTCTATTTCAGTCAACATTGAGTTGCCCCTGCACCACCAGGGGGGGCCACAAGCACATCAGCCAAAACTGTGCCAAACTATTTCATGGTTTCAGCATTTCAGGGCGCACAGAATGATGCGTCTTTAGTATTCAGGAAAACCATCAGGACCAAGTATCTTCCCACTCTTCATCCTTTTCAACGCTCTTCTCACTTCCTGTTTACCAATCTTTGCTACTTCCTGGTCAACAGCAGACACCTCTTCTACTCTTCCTTCTCTCTTGTTTTCCTCATTCTTTCCATCTTCCCATCCCACTATTGGCATCTGTCAGTACACTTCCATTGCTATCCTTGACCATCCCAACCTGCTGAACTTCCTTTCCATGTCATTCCATGTCTCTGCCTTGCCAACCTGTACAGTCTACCTGTGTCCTCCTACCTCCACTCTTATAGGCCACCCTATGTTCCTCTCTTCTGGAAGAAAGTATTCACTACAGGCAAAGTCAACCACCATCTGTCCTTCTGCGTTCCTCTCCTGAATACCAAACCTTCCATCATCTCTTCATCATCTCTATTTCCTGCACTCTTTCCCTCCTAGGGATGTTCTGCATCTCCTGAGTTGTGTCCTCTTCAAAAGACAGGAGCAAAACACTCGCTAGCATGAACTTTTTATTTTTGCAAGCGTTTCCACACAATGCTATCATACGAGACGAGGGTTATGAGACTTAACACTGCAGTCCTGGCAGCGAAGAGCACTGCAGGATGCGCAGGTAATTTTTGACCTTGTCAGCGTCGCGGCGGAGGCAGTAGAGCAGGTCGTTGGGGTCCACCGAGCTCGGAGCTCCTCTCTTGTAGGCCAAGGTGGGCGCTCCTTCCGGAGGGACGTGGGCCGCCGTGTTGCTACCGGCCACGCCCACAAGCTTCATCTGAAGGGAAGAAAGAAGAAGAATGTTTAATCCGTAAAAACATATCTAATATCTTAGGGTTTAATTTATTTCAAGACACATTAAGCACATCTGAGATACATGAGTTGAAAAATATGATCAATTCTCCCTAATCATGTTCAATGTCTTTACATTCTTTAGTTTAACCAAGGAATATTTAAATATAATATAAAATATTTTCATATGTTTATATGAATCTAATAAATCTATGTTATCCTCAAATGTAGATATGGCTTGACTTATGTACATATATACTTTTTATAGTCATTAATTTAAGTTTAATTAGTTTAAGGGGACCTATTATGCTTATTTTTGGCCCTTTGTATTGAGTTGTGGACTCCTATAGAGCAGCTACACACAATAACCAGCACAGAAAGCGTTCTAGATCTTCCAGAATATGCACCTATTCTGTATTTGTATTTGTTTGGATTTCCTGTGAAAGCGGCCTGTTTTAATTTATTCCACCCACGACCCGCCTCCAGACACGCCCACTCTACTGTGGTTGATCCCAGTCCCAAGTGCTCAGGAGGCTTTTCAGATAACTACCTGACCCAACTTTCTAGGAGTTGATAATAGTGATTTTTCTATTTTTTCAATCGTGATTTTTTTTAAATGTTGGCTTCGTTGTGAAGTGCGAAGTTTCTCAAGAAAAGAGGTTATTTCAAGACGTATCTCAATGGTAAGTAGCTTTCGCATTTTACTCGGGTAGAGCCACTGATTGTGGTGGGAAATGGCAATTAGCAACCCCACTCCCTGTATGCACACTCTATAATGCTACACAACAAGCGCTTTTGCTCTGTGACTTAAGTTGCAAAGCAACTTTGTCGCAAACTTTCAAAGCAAACGCAAAGCAAACTTTCAACAAGTTTGTGGCCTCGTCCAGCTGCGTACTGGCCTGTGTTCACAAAACAGTCCAGTGTGAAATGCCGTTGACAGATTCCAATATTTTTCTTTTACTGGTAGGGAATCAGGAACTCCAACCACTTGTGCCTGATGTTTTCCTCCTTAGGAATTGTAAACAAATTGCTTTGCACCCACAGAAACACCTCCTGAAAGACGATGCTAACTGTAAACAGAGAAGCAGAGCTTGGGGGCACGCCCATATGAGGAAGCCCGGCACTCTGTGATGTCACAGACAACCAGTGTTCAAGGAAACTCTGTGAAACCCAGCATTCAGAGCCATTCAAACTCCAAACCTCCAAATCTGCATACCTCATTATCGGAAACTTTGGTATGGTTTAACACACGAATACAACATTCGAACTACATTTATCGGTCAGGAAAGTGGAAAAAGCATCATAGATAATTATTCAAACTTTACTCAGCATGCCCTTTTCCTGCATTTTTTCCAATTAAAAAATATTTTAAAAACATACAACATTGACCAGTGTCATTTCTTTAACATTTTGTTCATTTGAATAATTTGTGTCTTAAAATTTGGGCTATTGTGTACGATGGAGTATTAGGACCACATTAAAAAAATCTGAGATTGAAAAAAAAAAAAAGAATAATTGTAAATCGTAAACTTTCATCGACTGCAAAAAGTGAATTCTGTGTTTTGACTAAAAGTGAAAGGTGTTGGATGAGCTTTAAGAAAGACCATGCTTGTGTTTTGCTAATAAAATAAATATTAAACGGTGAAGATGTCAACCTTCTCGGCCATTTTCAGGACTCCGGCCTTCAGCTCCTGGATGGCGTCGCTCATCTGCAGCGCCTTGTTGCTGTAGTGGTTGGAGTCTCGGTCCCGATGCCGTGTCACGCTCTGGTGCAGCCGTGATAAGGGGTCCCCCCAGGCCCCCAGCAGCCTGAGGACCACCTGGGTCAGCCGGTCCCTCTGCACACGGGAGACAAGCTGCTGCACTGCACACGTGGTTAGAGTCCTGCGTGAGAATACTCACTCCCAGACTTTGGACCATCTCCTTGTTGTCTGGTGCCAAGATGTCATGGGTGTGACACTTCCACGTTCCCATGTGGTTCCTGTTGGGGACCAAGGACTGCTCCTGGATGGGGAGACACATGCACGGCATCGAGTGCAATCGCTTGTTCCTGTTTGCCTCGCCACTTGTTGCTAGGCAGATTTAGGGTTTACAATTATGGCACAACAAACCCCTTCTTGTTCATGTTAGATGTTGCTAAGCAGGAATGATGAAGTCCAAACGTACGTACGTACGTCTGCAAGGTTGGCTCTTGTTCTCATGACAGAAAGAAAAGATTGATCAAATTGACATTCTTTTAAAGCAAATAAAAATACAAATAACTTCAATATAAATTGTATGGGGTGCCTTGCTGCTTGCCTGCACGCCCCCTCAGCTTGCTCATGTGCGGGCCCCCCCCCTCGCCTGTCTGCCTCACTGATGTAGCCTCGGGTCTCCTGTCTCCCTGGACTCTGGGCCTGGTTGTGGATCTGGAACCCCTGGGTCCCCCGCCCTATAACGCCCCGGACGCCCCACCCGGGGATGTCCACGGTGTGTGCTTGCGTGTGTCTGAGCTATTTTTATGTATTATTGTTTTAAATACTTATTCATTTTATTATATATATTATATATATAGTATATATGTGTGTGTGTGTGTATGTGGCTATATAAATATACGGGGGTGGGCTCTGCGGGGGTCTGGCGCTGGGTGTTCCATCTCTGCTGTCCGGTCCTTCATGGGGTAGTGGGTCCAGGCCTCTTCTGTCCCAGCCGGGGAGGTCCTGTATCGGTGGTCGAGCCTGAGGTTACCCTTCCGGTTGGCAGGGGCGCCCTTGCGCCCGCAGGTGTGTGGCCCTCGATGCCCTTCTGCCCTAGTGGGGTATGGTCTCCCGCCGGTCTCGGGGGTGCGGCTCTCCTCCGGCCTGCTGGCGCCCTGTTGCTGGTTGGGATTGCTCCTCCATGGCCTCTTGCTGGTCTCTAGGGGGGATGCTTCGGGGGCGGGTCTTGGGGAGTCGGCCCTGGCTTTGCCCGCACCCACGGGGCTGGTGGATCCCTGGCGGTGAGAGCTTGACCTGGCTGTGCGGGGCGGGGTTTACTGGGTGGTAGAAGGCAGTCCCTCTCCTTTTGTCATTCTCAGTGACAATTACACATTCACACACACGCATTCACATTCACGAGCACACTTACACACACATATATGAATATATATACACATACACCAACAGAAGTACACACCTCCATATGGACACTCACAGCACATGGGTGCTTCTCTACACAATCTACCATCTTATCCCTGATGTCTATGTGCTATTGGTATGCTATTATTACAGTAATAATGATGTCAAGCAGTGAGATTTTAATGACTGTAACTGTATGGCTGTAATTGTGTTTACGATCACGGTTCATGTCTTCATTGTTACTATTGCTACTGGTAAGTTGGACTGTTTCATTTCACTGATATCATCTCCATTGTGACCCTTAGCCATCATTCACATTTAACTGTTCTGTTTGTTCTTATGGGAATTCTTGTTGCTGCTGTTTTTGGCTCTCTCTCTACTGCCCCCCCACCCCATTTACCCAATCCCAGGTAAATGGGAGGGAAGGACATCCAATTTCAAGACCAAATCAGATCATGTGACTGCGCCCCCCCCCCCAAAAAAGAAAATAAGACTCACATATTGCGAGTGCAGGTCAGTGGAGATGTCATGCATCCTTGATGATTGTTGGATGATGCGTTCAAAGAGGTCGGCCAGCGTGGGAATGTGACATCCTGCATGTCCGTAGGAACAGATCGGGACGGCATCGACCTTCGGGAAAAGCTGCAGCAGTGTGACCACTGCAAAATAACCTTTAACATCAAAAAGAAGAAGATTTCATTGGTTAGAAAACATCTCATTAGTACGTTGAAATCCTACCTCTCATCATGCTGCCTTGCTCCCGGCCGGCCGGCTGGCTTTGACCACTGCGGAGATGCTGCTGACACAAACGTATTTATACGTTCAAACGTATTCATACGCTCATTTAGGCTGATAAACACGACTCGCTCATTGCAAGACTTTGTGAAGAAGTCGGGCGGAAAAAGTACAACTAACAACGTGCGTACGTTAGGATTTAATAGGCGGGCTTGAATGCTGCGCCATTGCAAAGTAGACCACAGTACCTCACATATTCTTCCACTAATTCCATCTAGGAGTATTATTAGTATTGTTATTAAAAAGCAGTTTTTGGTGCAGATGCTTGTGAACAGGAATGCACACTTTTGGGTTGAGAACAGGAACAGGAAGAGGTTTTGGGCCATGAACTACCGTGCTTCATGAATTCTGCCTAGTAACTGTAACTACAGCCACATGCAATGTGAACAGGAAGAGGTTTTGGGGACACGTGATTGGACAAGCAAGAACAGGAGACTGCAAACATGGAAGGTGAACAGGAACAGGTTTTGGGCTACATATGATTGTGAATCCTGCCTAGCAACAAGTGGCAATGAACAGTGATGACCCCGATTGTGGTGAATAAAGCCAAAGAAAAAGCATAATGTCACAGCTTGATTAATTTATTGTCGACTTTCCACAACAAACAGAAGTGATAAATAGGAAATAGAATCTAGAGAAAATATACACATTATGTACAAATTGAGTGCATTCTATTCCAGTGTGCTATCAAAGAATACCCCCCCCCCCCCCCGAAACGCAAACTCAGCACCTGTGATGCTTCCACTTGCGTGTTGCCATGGCGATGTTTGCATCCTTTTTGTGCCAGGGGAAGAGGCGTGTGATGGCGAGGGTGCCGTCGGCCCACACGGTACCCGTCAGCACGTACAGCTGCGATCGGCCGGGCCGCACCAGAGCGTTGGCGCAGCGTAAGTTGATGAGCAGCCATTGGTGGAGGAGGTGGTGGGTGTCATAAGGCAGCAGGGGGCCCTGGCGGATAAATTCCACCCGGCCCTCCACTTCAAACTGGGGGTCACCGGTGAGGAGACGGCGGCGGTGCAGCTTGGCGGTCACGGCTGCGGAAAGCATGGAAGGAAGTTGATCATCTGGCATCCGGGGTTTATGTCAACGTAATAAAACGACTTGGCTGCCTGTTCTTACCAAAATCGTGCTGGCAAAAAGCATCCAGGACGGTTTTCAATGCGGGGGCTTCATCCACTGTGGGGCAGTTCTGACACGCCGCTTTGGGCAAAACTGGAAAATGGAAAGCAAGTATAGAAGTCAAGAACATGGACGACATCAAAGAGAAAAAGTCAAATGCATGTTAGTGTGCCCCCTGGTGGTAACGCCAAGTGATCAAATGTTTGCATACATACGAATATATACACAAGTGTGTGTGTTTTTTTTTTTATGCCAAAAATGTTTCTACTCTTTAATGTTAGGATGGAAGCAATGTTTTATATATAAATAATAATAAATAATAATTCCAATGATAAATACTAATGATATGATGATAAATACTAATGAAAAGGATGGCAATAAAAAGATTTCAGGAATGAAAAACACTGAAGATGCGTTCATGCGTCGTTCATGCATCGTTCATGCGTCGTTCTAGCTACGCTGCTTGTTAGCAGACTCGTGAGTGTGCGGCTTTTTACCTTTAGCAAAGTGAGTGAACTTGGCGTGAGGCGACAGGCACATGTCCTCCTCGGCGGGGAAGCGCTCGCAGTCAAGCGCTTCGGGCCAAGGGTGACCCTGGCAGGCGAGCACGGGGGCACAACTGTCCCTGACGGCCACGCACAGGCTACGGCAGGGCTGGATGAACCTGAAGGAAGAGGAAAAGCGTGAACGCGAGAAGCCAAGCGGGAGAGACCATCCTGTGACGAGAGAGAGGAAAGCGTCCTTACGTGTCGAGGCAGACGGGAGCGATGAGCGAGCAGAGGAAGGCTTGGGCCTGAGGATGGCAGCCCGTCTGCAGCAGAGGCCTCCAGTCCTCCGAGCGCGGCACCACCTCCCCTTCCAGGTTGCTGTGGCCCAAAAAGTTGGGGAGGCGCATCTCGGAGTAACCCACGTCTTTGCACACCTTCATCTGGTTGGGGATGGCCACGCATCGGGTGGACTGGCCCAGGTCGAAGGCCCCCAGGGGGGCCGCCAAGAGAGCGAGGACGAGGACGAGGACGAGCGAAGAGGTCATGATGTGAGGACGGACACGAGCGTGGCTGCTGAGGGGGCCGCCGAGGGGCCTCCTTATATACACGGCGGAGAGACAGCCCGAGCAGTCTGTCAGGCTCTTATCAATCAAACTATCAAAGACTCTGAGACGACGTGTTTGGAGACAACGGCTTGCTTTGTCACGGCTGCAGACAGAAAGGGGGGCACCAGGAGGGGCTGTGCGAGAAGGAGGGGTGTTGCAATCACAGCCCTGTTTTCACCGAGTGAAGGTCGGTCCCGACTTCAGCATTGACCTAAGAAATTTCATAGATCTCCAGTTTGGCTTTTGTTTTACTTTCTTTTTTGCATTGGCACTTGTTACTAGGCTGAATTTCTTACATTTGTTGTAAAAATGTAAATGTCAATTATGTACAAAACACTACTACAAAATCTAAAATACTGTATACGGTGGTTCTTTTTTAATTTTCCTTTAATTAAGTATCCTCTAAAAATATCTGTAATTCAAATATATGAATATACAGTCATGTCTAGATGGTTTGAATGAGTAAACTATACAAGGATAAGGATCTGGCTAGCTAGAATTTCAAGCAATTTTTGAAAGGCAGATTTGAAAAAGTTCCAGGAGAAATTTCCCAGATGTCTTTAGTGGAAAGATTCCCTCATCCACTCAGTGAATGTACTAATTGGATCTTTCATCGCCAAAGCGCCGTCTGCTGCGACTCGCCACGCGCTCCTCCCCGGCGGTCCAAACGGATCAGCAGTCTTTGTGCCTGTACTTCATCACTAGAATGACAATAGAGCATCCATAGAGCATGGATGGAGGTCTGTCTCCAACTGGAGATGTCTATCTTAAAGCCGGGTGCCCTTTGGGCCTTTTCCCTCTTCCAACAACAGGACTCCATCCAAAGTGAGCATCCTGATGGGATGTGGGATTTGATCCAGAATGTGCTTCCTGATGTGGACCAGCTCAGCCTGCAGCCCCGGTTTAGCTTAGACACTTTTTACAGCCCCTTCTGATGACTACTGGCTGGTTCCACTACGGGTAGACGAGCGTGACCCGTAAGAGGGGACTAACTGGGCAATTAGAGGCACAGACCAATTTGGGAGAACAATGGCTCCACATATTTAACACACTCCCCCTGCCGGCAGCCCGGCAGGGGTCTGTTGTTGGGCCTAATGGCCGCCCTGTAGACATGCTGTCTGTGTTGCTAATGTGCTGCCTGCCTGCCTGCCTGCCTCACCTACACTAAACGGCACGGACGGGCACCTGTCTGCCAAACACCTAGACAGTAAGTCACGAGACACATTTTGACCCAGAAAGCTGAAGCTAAATGCTAACAGGGGTGACCTGAAGGGCGATCTGACAATGTTGGAGCAGCATTGCAAGGAAGAGTGGACCAATAAGTCAACATTTGACCAACATTATTCAACATTTTTCTGTTGAATTATGCAGGTTAGAAGATAAATACGTCTAATTTTGCATTACTGTAAAATGCATTACTGATTGAGCCCTATATTGTACATATATTTCCATCTGTACCCAGATTCACACCAAAGTTCCTCCTCAGTTGATGCCAACCCTTCAAAAAGTTTGTCTTTGTGTAATCCTGCCAAAATAGATCATTTTTAAAGAAATATGATAAAAAATAATACACAATAATAATATTCTGGCCACAATTA
>NC_080471.1:12861307-12888807 GCF_030265055.1 Doryrhamphus excisus
CATGCCTCATGCCAAGATCTAAAGAAATCCAGGAACAAATGAGAAAAGAAAGCAATTGAGATCTAACAGTCTCGAAAAGGTTATAAAGCTTTGTGACTCCAGCAAACCACAGTGAGAGTCATTATTCATTATGACAAACAGTAAGGATGGCAAAAACATGGAATGGTGAACCTTCCCAAGAGTTTACCCGACCAAAGTTTACCCCAAGAGCGCAGCGTGGACTCATCCAAGAGGTCACAGGGTCACATCTCACATCCAGAGAACTGCAGGCCTTACTGCCTCAATTAATGCTAGTGTTCACTGAACAGACACAAAAACGGCCTGCATGGTAGACTTACGAGACAAAAAGGCGTATGACAAAAACACAAAACTATTTATAAAAAAATATTTTTGTTGCTACCATACTTTCCCGTGCATGAGCCGCTACTTTTTTCTTAAACTTTGAAATGATCGTGACATCGCCTTTAAATCAGAACTATTACTAATTGGTAACTAACTAATTGGTAACTCATTGGCAGTAGCCAGTCATGATCCATCAGTGTACTCACAGCGAGCTTGTCAAGCCATTGGAAATCACAGAAGGTCATTAAATACAACCGTATAACAACATAACAGACTTGAGTCACAGTCTCATCTTACAAAGAACACTAAACTCATCACACAGTAACTTAACACACAAAAGCCTACCTCTGGGCTCTCGGCTCCTCTGGTGGACAGAGGTAGCGCCACCCATCCATTTTCTATGTGCTTGTCCTCCTTTTAAATGTTTTCAGACAAAATGCATTATGGGAAAATGTTAAAGTAGTTAAGTTGCTGTGTGATGACTTTAGCATTCTTTGTTGATGATGAGAAAGTGTGTGATGAAGGAATTTTGATTTATGATAGTATATTCTGATGCTGACGAAGACGACTTTAGTGGTTTTAGTTCATTTAAAAGCATCAAAACTTAAAAATAAACTCTCAGTTTTATGTGTACTAAATATCCCATGTTACAATGTCAACACCTGTGGCTTATAGATAGCTGCGACCTAAATATGTACTAATCTTTCTTTCTTATATTGTCTGGAAAATTTCGGTACTTTTATTTACATTTATTTATTCATCATTATATAATCAATATAATATTCAATGGTTTTCAATACATCCCACAGCTGTATGTAATGTTGTGACCTATAAGTGTATCTGGTGTTAATTTGACCTCATCTACTTGTTCTTGTGTCCTAGTTCGACTTCATCACTTTGAGCTTTGTGACCTAGAAAGCCTCCATGGGTCCATAAAGTACGTAGGCGTGCATTATAATGTATGCGCACAGTCTGGGTATATGAAAATGTTCCAGCAGTACTCCTAGTTGTATTACTACAGCAGACAGATGGGTCCATTATTAATCGTAAATGACATAGCCTCTCTTGCAAAAGGTCTTAATATTGATCCCCGCACCATCCCCAAGACCGATCCTAATGATGATGTTTGTCCCTGTCTTTCTTATCAGCACCGTAATCAAAACCAGGTACACATTTTACGACAGCCAAGCCATTATCAAGAGAAACAAGCTTGAAGCGCAAACTAGACTTTTGGATTAAAGAGGAGGGGTGTTATTGGACGGCCAGCCTAATTTTCCTGACAGCAGCCAAATAAAAGTCTCCCTCTGCCACCTTAATGTCTGCGCTGAGGTGATAAGTTGAGCAGGAAGGTGGCTATCTATGATGGTGGCGTCTGATAATTCAAGCAACATGCTTCTCAATGTAAGAAATGGCTTCAAGAAAATTGCTGTACTATACCGGCAAAACTTAAAATGTAAGTTATGATAGATAGCCCACATGTCCTGAGTAAGCTGAACATATTGGAATGGTTTTAAGCAGTTGAGAAATACACTCGTGTACAAACAAAATGTCGGAATTTGGGAATTTGAAATGTTGGACTGTAAAAATGGAGTTTGATGATTGAAATGTAGAAATACATATCACAACTGTCACAATAATTCCTAATAAAACTAACATAAATCTCACAAAAACATGGGCTACTGATGTGGCTGTTAACCACTGAAAGCAGAAACTCAACTCCCGACGTCACTTCCTGTCCACCACCCATTCATCTCCCAGAGGGAACACATTTATTGCAACACCCAAACAGAAGTCTTATTTATGCCTGAAATGGTTTATATACTTTTATTATCTCTACTGTAGGGCTGCACAGTGGTCGACCTCACAGCTAGGAGACCTGAGTTCAATTCCATCCTCTGCCATCTCTATGTGGAGTTTGCATGTTCTCCCATGTTTTCTCCGGGTACTCCGGTTTCCTCCCACATTCCAAAAACATGCTAGGTTAATTGGCGACTCCAAATTGTCCATAGGTATGAATGTGAGTGTGAATGGTTGTTTGTCTATATGTGCCCTGTGATTGGCTGGCCACCAGTCCAGAGTGTACCCGCCTCTTGCCCATAGACAGCTGGGATAGGCTCTAGCACGCACGCGACCCTCGTGAGGATAAGTGGAAGAAAATGAATGAATTAATGTCTACTGTATTCAATAATATGAGTGAAAATGTGACGACAGATGTGTTCGTTCATGTCTAGAGTGATCTATCCATCCATTTTTTATGCTGCTTACACTCACTAGGGCCATGGGGGTATGCTGGAGCCTGAGGGATCTAATAAAGTTAAAAAATATATATTTACAAGGGCATAAAGAGGTTTTCTATGCTCTCACTACAAACAAAATATTTGCTTTATAAATAAGGAATCCTACTTCACAGAAACTCACTTATCATCGAACCATCTTTTTTCTATGCCGCTTATTCCTCATTAGGCTCGCAGTGTATATGCTGGAGCCAATCCCAGCTGACTTTGGGAGAGAGGTGGAGTACACCCTGGACTGGTCGCCAGCCAATCACAGGGCACATATAAACATGGAATAATCGTAAGCTGAACACTAGGACTGGCGATGCAATGGGTTGGGAGACCTGAGCCATGTCACCCTGTACAATAAGTGGAGTGTTACGTTAAAAGTCCTGGTGGATAACCAGTGTGTTCTGAATGACCTGTACATTTTTACATAGACGAGAAGAGTTTGCAGACAAAATGCATTATGGGAAAATGTTAAAGTAGTTAAGTTAAGTTGCTGTGTGATGACTTTAGCATTCTTTGTTGATGATGACACCGCAAGTCAAGGACCTCCTGCAATTTCCTGGTGAATGACCAGTGTGTTCTGAATGACCTGTACATTTTGACATAGATGAGAAGAGTTTGCAGACAAAAACTGGGGTGGCAGAAAAAGGAGAAATACATGTAAAATGGTGCACAATGTTATATGGGTGAATGCTTCTCAGCATTTAAACAATAAAGATATTCTAAGATGTTCTATGTTCTATTTTGGGCGGCACGGTGGTCTAGTGGTTAGCGCGCAGACCTCACAGCTAGGAGACCAGGGTTCAATTCCACCCTCGGCCATGTCTGGGTGGGTTTTCTCCGGGTACTCCGGTTTCCTCCCACATTCCAAAAACATGCTAGGTTAATTGGTGACTCCAAATTGTCCATAGGTATGAATGTGAGTGTGAATGGTTGTTTGTCTATATGTGCCCTGTGATTGGCTGGCGACCAGTCCAGGGTGTACCCCGCCTCTCGCCCGAAGACAGCTGGGATAGGCTCCAGCACCCCCGTGACACTCGTGTGTAAAAAGCGGTAGAAAATGAATGAATGTTCTATTTTGTTGCTTTTCACCAAAATGTGTAAAGCAGAACGAACCTACGCTGGCAAAAGAAAATGGCGCCAACTCTAAATGAGGCTCAGGATAGATAACAAAACAGTATTAAAGTTATTGGTTTAGCTTAACAGTGTTCTACATGGCGAGAGGTAAAAATCAGCAGGGGACAATTGAGGTGCAGTCAGTTTTCAAAAAGTGAATAATTCCAGCTGTGCTTCTGAAGGAAGGCCGCCCTTACGGTGTCATAATGGTTCTACTCTTTGATGCTTCATTGGTCTTCTGTGGTCCTAATAGTCTAATAAAGGATGTCCAAAAAGATTAAGGACTCTACATGCCTTTGAATCCAAATGTAAATGACTTTAAATTCTGTTCCACTGTACTGACCTGCCAGTTCCTTTCTTTACTTTATGAATTACATGGCTGGCAATGTGACCCAATACTAAGTTCAGGGAAAAAACTTTTTCGATGTGATAGTCACCAAAATAGTAGTATACATTACAATGTCATGGAATGTCATGGACAACATGGAGGTGTTTTTGAAGACAGAGAGAGTAAACACTTCAGCACCACAGACAGCAGAAGTTAGATTAGAAATGCTCTGAAGACTGAATAACTTGCTACTGTCCTCTACTGGTGGCAAACATCAACCTCTATGTTAAGTCTGCAAAGACAGTATGGAATAGACAATAAAAAATAGTGGCCCTAGCTTCTGGTTTTTAGAAGGACCAGACTTTCCCATAGTGTACTGTTTTTCAACATTTACTTTCTGAGTCACAGTTTGAGTGCCTCTTCTCTAAAAAGTGAAAAATTGAAGAAGATGATAGATTTTTTGATAGACATTTGGTGCTCATAAGCAGGCTGTAGAAACCCATATTACTGTTAAAACATCATTAAAAAATGACTTTTGTGTAATAGTAGATCTTTAAATGCAGTCTTTATAATGACCAGCAGGGGGAGATGTGTGTTCTAGACCAGTGTTCCCAAACTTTTTAGTCTCAAGCCAGTCAAATCTATTTTAAAAGGGCCACACGCGTTCCAATCTCCGTCTAAGCAGCACATGGTGGTCATCCCAACAATTACGCTGGCCTAATTCTCTTGAGTGGACCAGTTAGGCGTTTGGTCACAGGCTTGCTTAGATGTGAGCTTAATCCTCAGAGCCAAGCTGCAACCTCAATTCAATATATAAATAAAAGACGAAACCATGACCCGCCCCTGACAGAACTCATGGCTTGGTGAGTTATTAATACCAGCAGGATGTCATGCACTGATTCTCCGGGTTTGGCATCATGATGACTGTGATATAGTAATGATAAAGTGAGGAGAGGAAGGTCACCTCCCTTCAGTCCATCTGTCCTTCCATCATATTAAGAAGACTTTAGGCCCCTAAATCAACTCCATCACAGGTCAACATATTGCAAACAACCAGCATTATAAAATCTTTATTAACCTTACAGATCAGGGGATGTCATCTATCTTCTATTAACCTACAAAGCCCTCCACGATCTGACCCCACCCATATCTCACAGACCTGCTCCATTCACCTCTTTAAATCTGTTTTTAATGTCTAACTTTTTATATCTGACTGCTGTGTCCCGCTTGTACTTATGTTTTAACTGTGTATTAACAAATGAATGTTATATTTTAATGTATATTTTACTCTGTTTACTTGCTTTTATTCAACTCCATTCTTCTGTAAAGTGTCTTTGAGTATTTTGAAAAGCGCTATACAAATAAAATTTTTAATTATTATTATTATTGTTGTCTACTAATGCCAGCCTGTTAAGCCCTTTGAGGCGCTTTTGTGGTTAAGTGCTATATAAATAAACTTGACTCTACAGGCCATATTTGAAGCCTTAAAGGGGACCTATTATGCTTCTTCCAGTCTTCTGACATATAAAAGGTAGTTGGAATGTTGGCATCTCATGTTAAACTATGATAAAGTTTCAGATAATGACATGGCCATGGCTACCAAGCGAGCTCTCACTTAGCAATAGTGAAAATACATTTTCAACACACACACCACACTTCCGACCTTCAAAGTAAGAGCAGTGCACATCCTGTCTAATAGTTATAATAAAATAAACATGTTTTGAAAAAAAACCCCAAACCTTACAGTAATAAAATGATTGCGATTGCATCTGCAACTACATCATCTTTAACTACAAGCTTGTTGAGGATTTTGAAGCAATTAAAAGTTTGAAAAATACTGCGCAGGGATGTATTATATAGTATTATATTATACGCCCTGATGTGTATCCCTTGTCGTGCTGCACTAACATACCACAATAGCGTCCCCTCTTGATTCGCCGTCGCCTCTGCGCTGCAACAATGAAGTCCCAGCGTGAAAGCAACCACTGGTTGCTGCTGTGGCTGACGGATAAATCAACTGCGGTGAGATGCACACACCTTTCACAATTGCCACCCATCATATTTTAAGCCACCGTGTTGTGTAGGTTGTGTGGAAAAGTTACTTGTTTGATTGCGCCGATCGTGCCATGAATTACGTTACCACTCTATGAGTTCATACATGGTAAATCAGGGATCTCCAGCCAGTCGCTCCTAACCACTTTTCAAGTAGCTCTCCAAAGGGTTTATTCATTTATTATCAACTTCTATACCAACAAAATTAGAAAGTGGGGTCCGGCAGTAATCCGGAAGACCAATCACAGCGGAGTGAGCGTGGGTGAAATTAATTTTTATAGGCCATTTTGGAAAGCCAAAAAGATACAGCTAGAATAGGTATGGATTCTGGAAGATCTTGAACGCTTTTTTTGTTCCTTTGAGCACACGATTTGACTCATGCAGTGTATTAACAACATGACTAGATGAGCGACATACGGAGGCAAAATTATGGGGAAATTTTTTTTTACATTAACCAAAAAAGCATGCCAACTAGGGCCTACACTAGCCGAGGTTCCAAAATATTGATGTTGGAAAATTATATAGATCCTCTGCTGATTCATGACAAGTAACAATGGTTGCAAACAAAAGGTCCAAGAATAATCACCAGAAAAATCTGATTATTATTTATATCATTTTTTTTACATTAACCAAAAAGCATGCCAAATGGGGCCTACACTAGCCGAGGTTCCAACATATTGATGTTGGAAAATTATATACAGTAGATCCTCTGCTGATTCATGACAAGTAACAATGGTTGCAAACAAAAAGGTCCAAGAATAATCACCAGAAAAATCTGAATATTATTTATATCATTATGTTTGTTCTCTAGCTATTTGTGGCAAAAGAGAGAGGTGTTTTCAGTCCTTTCGCATAATAAAACACATTTCCACCTTTTTTTCCCCAGTAAAATATTGCTGATTAATCATATAATTCTATAAATCAATAATAAGCAGCAGTAGTAATGAATTTTTGCACCGCATTGTCAACATAAAGCTAAGCGCTGTTAAAAATATCAGGCGAGGTGTGTATTCTAACAGCTCCACCATACAGTCATCTTAAAGCTCACACTCACGGTCTCATTCACACGTCTCCATCCATACCGTCTCCACACCTCTCTGCGTGCTTTTTACGTAATTGTGCTCTGCTGAGCTGAGCACGAGTGCTCTACTCCTCCTTGATTGCCTGCTGCACATGAAAAAGAGATGTGGATCACATCATGAATCGCTTTCAAGACACTGCAAAAAGAACTTAAAAGCCAAAAATATGAAAAGCTGCTATGGTAAAGCAGACAAGTAAGGGAAAATATGTTTACATATCAAATGTAAGTTATGCAGCTTTTTTTTTAAGTTCATACATACAGTATATACAGATTTCCTCTTAACAGTGTCACCACTCATACAGCCCCGAATTGTGACACCACTGCCACCATGTTTCATTGTAGTGTCATCTTTCCACTTGTCTTTGCCATCTACTTAGACAATAATGGTTGTGTGTTGATTCTTTTTCAGAGCACAGGGCTTTACATTAAAAACAAAAATGACTTGCCCATGGGGAATCCTTAAGGTGAGAACTACTTGCCCGAACTTGCCCCACGTAAAATGAAAAGACTGCCATAATGATATCATATATCAATATATGCTGATAATTCATCAGATAATAGTACTGACGCGTTGTATTTGGAGGAATATCTGAAAAATTGTGGAGATGTATGTTAACATGGCATGCCATACTACCTTACACATCGTAGTCGTAGTAAGCAGTGATATTTATAAGTTGTGCACCACTCTGTGAAGTTTAACACCTGATACTCACTTCTCCTGACATTTTTGCATGGACCGTTTGATTAAAGAAGCTTGACCTTGAAGATTGTCCCACTTTGCTGGGGTCTGTATGAAAGATATGGGAGGATGAATCCCAGATCTACTGTCTAATATCAGTCAACTTTGTGGTATCTCTGTACAAATGAGGCAATAGGTGGTACTCCAACTCTCTGTTACTACATCCAAAGGTGGAAAATAGCCAGGTCGATTTCATCTTCCCATTCTGTGTATAAGAATAGCCATCCATGAAAACAATTTCTCTCACAAGACAGATCTTTGCAAAGTTCAAGTGTACCTATTGACATGTCCGGTGTCAGCCCATAGAATAAACAACAGCATGTCAAACATAATATAAAAATACAACAAGGCAGCAAGCTCATAGCAAGGACATAGCGAGAGAAGAGTTAAATAAACACATACATTTGACTCATGTTTATATGGAAGAAGAGGAAAATAGACCTGTCTGAGATAGAGGCACATTAGCATTTAACCCCTTGTGTACGCGAGGCTACTCCCCTGTCAACAGCCCTAACTCAATAATCAATCATGCTGAGGCAAGCCATGCAAACAGCAAAAGCACCCACCACCACCACTACCACCACCAGCAGCAGCAGCAGCTCGCCAGGCAAATCCTCCTCTCGCTCGCTCACTCGCTCGCTCCAAAAATAACTGGCCTGAGTGTTTGATTTGTGCTTTTTCTCATGTCCCAGAAAACAAGACGCTGTCGGAATGCTCATTTCATGCCTGAGAAAACTGAACATCTTCAACACTGTCAACACTAAATGTGCAACTGCACGCCTTTTCGCTTTTATTTTGCACCCCCACTCCACACTACTGCTTGTTTTAAAGTCAAGTATACTAGTCAAGTAACTACAGGCCACAACATTAAGTACACATTAGGCATTCATGACATTGATTTCCATAGAACTTTTTTTGATTTCACATTTTTTGTTTCACTTCTTTTTTCCACAACATTGCCAAGTTTCACACATTTGTTTGTTTTTCTATCATTTTTAAGTCCATTAATTTAAATGCCGGCTGCACGGGGGTCTAGTGGTTAGCGCGCAGACCTCACAGCTAGTCCATAGGTATGAATGTGAGTGTGAATGGTAGTTTGTCTATATGTGCCCTGTGATTGGCTGGCGACCAGTCCAGGGTGTACCCCGCCTCTCGCCGGAAGACAGCTGGGATAGGTTCCAGCACCCCTTATTGTGAGGATAAGCGGTAGAAAATGAATGAATGAATGAATCTAAATGTCAAACATTAAGCAATATTGTGTATGATATATATGCACAATATGTTTTTCTAAATGTATATTATTCTATCATATTCAGGGATGTGATATCAGTCGATGTTTCCATAAAATGTAGACACAGTAAGCCCTCGTTTACAGACCATACCGTGAAGATTATTCATAAATCTTTCGGTAGAACCTAGAAAAACAGTTTAAAACCTAAATATGGTGAACATTATTAGTTATTGTAGTAGTAAATATCAGAGTATCTAGTCAACAAATTAAAAAATTATTCAGAAAATTCAAGTGATGCCTCTCCAATGGAATGGAATGGCAAGAAATATCACCAATAGCATGAATTCAGAGTAAGCATATTCAATTGCCTGTGATGAGGGAAGTGATGTAAACAATATCGAGCAGACAGCACTGATATGCATGGCCCGTCTTCCCAAATGTTTTCCAGGATGCTCATACAAAGATCTTAGAAAAACAGATCAATCCATTTCTTTTTTAGTTATTCAGAATTTTTATCTGTTAGAAAACAGCACAGTTTCCACACTTTTTCAGACCTGAAATGTATGGAATCAAATACCATACTTTTCCATACATGCGTTGGAGCCCTGTGCATTGCAGGTTTTAGTATTTGTCTTATTTTGCACAAACAGCATTTTCATTTTTAGTGATTAATTCAATGTTTATTGGTAAAATGCATCCAGTGGGTGGGGCGGCACGGCGGATGAGTGGTTAGCGCGCAGACCTCACAGCTAGGAGACCAGGGTTCAATTCCACCCTCGGCATCTTTCCTCCCACATTCCAAAAACATGCTGGGTTAATCGGTGACTCCAAATTGTCCATAGGTATGAATGTGAGTGTGAATGGTTGTTTGTCTATATGTGCCCTGTGATTGGCTGGCGACCAGTCCAGGGTGTACCCCGCCTCTCGCCCGAAGACAGCTGGGATAGGCTCCAGCACCCCCGCGACCCTCGTGAGGAAAAGCGGTAGAAAATGAATGAATGAATGAATGAATGCATCCAGTGGCAACACAATAAAGGAAGGATAATGTGTTCATTACACAACATTAATTTGAGGGAAGAGCTGCTTCCTATATTGGTAATGAAAATCTAGACAATATCAGCTATAGGTGAGAAAGGCATTACCTTTAGTTATACTTATATTGCAAGGTATTTGTTTTGAAAAATGCATGTATTTCAATAACAGTTACACTGTTACATTCTGTCACTTCAAGACTGCAAATAAAGCATCAACAATCAATATGAAACAGCAAACTCCTTAATAATTACATAGTTTGATGTGTGTACTATCAATCCATTCCATCTATCTACATTGCCTTCCAAACCCAAAATGAGAACCGAGCAGCAGGCAAGCCGAAAAGGACACGCCCCCTCCGGACTGTGATAAACAAACGTTGCACATTACTACTATTGGTTCAGGTTCCTGAGCTCGACCCACAACAGGCCTAGCTTGCCTCTGTTTGTGAAGCCCCTTAAAATACACTCAATTCAATTGTCTTTACATAGCAGATCTTCCAGCCGATAGCAAAAAAAGTGAGCAAAAGACAACGCCGCCACACGTACATTGATTTCAACACACACATTACCGTCGCTCACCTTGTTTGACACATTTGAAGCGTACCGGGTCCCTGCAGTGCTTGATGACGGCCAGCACGTCCCGGCTAGTGAGGCCGGCCACAGGCATGTCGTTGACCTCCAGCACCAGCTCATCCTCGGCCAGCTTGCCGCTCTGGACGAGCCCCTTCCCCGATTTCACCTCGCCCAAGTAGGGGAACTGGCCGAGCTCGGCGCCCCCCTTCAGCTCGAAACCTAGCTCGCCGTCCTTCCCGCGGCTGATCACGGCTTCGTGGACTTTGTTGGTCCAGTGGTTCTTCTTCTTGAGACTCTTCGACATCGTTACGGGGACGTGAATCACCGCAGACTGGCCCGCACGGCTGGCTGCTACCACCACCGCCTCATGCCCGCTTCACATGCGACCAGCCGCAGCTGGGCGACATCAGCGACTCGCGCCCGCAGCTGTGTCCACTCCGCGAGGCGCCAAGTCCGGCGAGAGGCTGCGAGGCGTCTCGGTAGGGTGAAATTATCTCCACTGTCAAGACACACAAGACGCAGAAGACAAACACTGGCGCATATAACCCGGATGTGAAAACCGAAGGAGGGGAGAGATGAATGGTTCTGGTTCGGCGTCGGAAGAGGAGGGGAGGGGACACAACACTCCCACTAGTCGGCCTCCCTGCCAGGGGCGCCTCTTCCTGTGGTCCAATGGGGAGGGACGAGGCAGTGAATGCACCACCACCCTTCTGTTGCTTCATGGCTTTTCCTGAAAGTGTACTCAATTTGTTTTATTCGTGACCCTGAGCAGAACCCCACGAATTGTTGGTGTGTATGCTATTAGACTATTAAAGTACTTACGTATTAAAATGACACGATCCATGAAGGCAGCATCTGTGAGAAACTAGGTACAATTATATGCTAAAGTAAAGTTTCGTATGTATGCAACATGTGTCCATTTTAGATATTACTGAGGACAGCTTTGTAAAAAAAAACAGGCTTTGTTACAAGTCTTAAATTATAATCTTAAATTATAATTTTATTTTGATTTCATATTTTTTCATTTGTGAAGGTCCTGAAAGTTGCAAATCAGATTTTTTAATATGTGTCTCTAGAGCAGGGGTCTCAAACACGCGGCCCGTGGGCCAAATGTGACCCGCAGGACACTAGTTTGAGGCCCCCGCCTTGATATGAAAGTTTAATGTTAGTGCGGCCCGCGCAAGTTTGATATGGATGCTGTATGGTATCATGTACCCAGAAAAATTATTACGTTTGATTAATGTTCATGTTAAAGGTTAAATAACTGTTAATAGTTATCCTCCCTATCCGTGTGGAAGTGGTAAGTTTTTGGCTATTTAAGTTTAAAGGAAATAACTTGAAGGCTACCGTTTAGGTCGCTAGCTCTCTAGTTTGCGAGTTAGCATGTGTCTCAAGACCCTGCAGTTGCGCAATATGTTGTAAATAAAAAAAATATAAATGTGACTATAGTTGTGTTTTGTCATGTCTACAGGGCTCTAATAATGCTTTGTTAATTTTAATCTGAAAAAAATAATTTGTCTACCCACCAACTATATGTGGTTTATTAAGTTTTTATTATTTGCCGTTTTATTATTATTATTATATTTATTTATTACTGATACAAACTTTGTGTGGAGTTTGCATGTTCTCCCCGTGCATGCGTGGGTTTTCTCCGGGTACTCCGGTTTCCTCCCACATTCCAAAAAAGGTTAATTGGCGACTCCAAATTGTCCATAGGTATGAATGTGAGTGTGAATGGTTGTTTGTCTATATGTGCCCTGTGATTGGCTGGCGACCAGTCTAGGGTGTACCCCGCCTTACGCCCGAAGACAGCTGGGATAGGCTCCAGCACCCCCCGCGACCCTCGTGAGGAAAAGCGGTAGAAAATGAATGAATGAATGATTTTCTTTATTCTTGATTTGTTTGTTTATTTTTCATCTTATTTTGTGCAGAAAAATAAAAATTAAGATATTTGAGAACAGTGGAATGTTTTATCAGAGCTTTTCTTGTAGAAAATCGGAACCAAAGCAAAGTTTTTTAAATATTTTTGTTTTTAATAAATGCATTTTTTTTTTTTTGAAAACCTGATGCGGCCAGCCTTGCCCAGACCCTAGCTCCAGTGGCCCCAAGGTAAATTGAGTTTGAGACCCCTGCTCTAGAGTTTGTGAGCTTAGAGAAATATCTATCATCTCCCTTACTTGTTTGAGAAGCGCTCAAATTATGTCATGAAAGAAAACCAGCCTTGCTCATGGGCATTACCCGTCTCTAACCTGCTCCTATGCCCTTAAGTACACCCACTTCACACAGGACATCTTTGTAAAAAAAATATCCAAGCTTTACTACATATCTTAAATCATCATAACACCTGAATAAAGTGTTTGGTTTGTGTTGCTTTTAAATGTCCCCTATAATGCTTTGACTTTTTAATGATACTATAACAGGAGATGTGCCCCAAGAGTCTTGTTTATCGCCAGCAAATTCTACCACTTCATTGTTTGTTCCGCTTTTTAGAGAAGATGCTCTCAAATGGTCACATTTAATGTTCCATGTAGGATTTGTTCCTCGTCTTAAAATATGTTCCTGTGCTCCGACTACTACCTGTCAGTCAGATACAGTCATGGGTGCTGTAAGTTTGATTATTTTTGAGCGAATAGGCCAACCTAGCAGGATGTTGCTGTTAAAAAGTGACTGTATTGTTAGTACTGTAGCTCACATACGTATATGCTAGTGTTGTCCTATTTGTCCTATTTCTTAAAGGTTACATTGTACACAATAAGTTCATTCATTCATTTTCTACCGCTTATCCTCACAAGGGTCGCGGGGGTTGCTGGAGCCTATCCCAGCTGTCTTCGGGCGAGAGGTGGGATGCACCCTGGACTGGTCGCCAGCCAATCAGAGGGCACATATAGACAAACAACCATTCACACTCACATTCATACCTATGGATAATTTGGAGTCGCCAATTAACCTAGCATGTTTTTGGAATGTGGGGGGAAACCGGACCTGGAGAAAACCCACACATGCACAGGAAGACCATGCAAACTCCACACAGAGATGGCCGAGGGTGCAAATGAACCCTGGTCTTCTTGCTGTGAGGTCTGCATGCTAACCACTCAACCGCCGTGCAGCCCGGCAAAAAGTTGATACCTGAAATCTCGAGAGGGCACCCTTGGCCATCACGTAGTTCCACCACTGGTGTAGAGTTACTCTGTATTAAAAAAGTTCATAGAGATAAACTCACAATGGATATATTATCCATGTCTTTGAAAAGTAATATTTGAGACATTTAGTGAAAATGGGTACAATTTGGCACTGTGGTGTTATCAAACATCTGCAAGAAAAGAGGTTACCCCCAAGGACATTCAAGTTGACATGTTTGCTACATTAAGGCATTAAGATAAGATATGCCTTTATTCGTCCCTCAGTGGGGAAATTTGCATTGCACAGCAGCAAGAGTACAGAATCAGTTAAGCAGTACAAAATACACAATATAGAAAAATAAACAATATAAACAACCCAAGTATTAACAAAATCAACAGTTTTACCCAGAGTTATATACAATACAGTATGTAGATAATATGAAACGAGATGAGATATATGACCAGTCTATACATTGAGATCTTGCTAGTGAGTTAATATGAGGCATGAGGGAAATACTTCACATAGAACTTAGTATATTGCATTTAGAGCCCTTAATATTGCACATGGAGGTTGATCAGATATTGCACAGTGAATGGGGTCTGGAGTAACTATACTAACTATAAAAGCAAGTATTACACAGATGTACATAGATGTACATAGTGGTGTAGAGGTCTATGTTCCAGCTTTATTACTATGCAAAAACAGCTGAATTCAAGAGAGGCAGAGAAAGTCCTGAAGATGAGTCAAGGTCCAGACATCCTGCCACAGACACCAACCAACAGAATACACATTGTATTCATTCAATAGATGACAGACGTTTAAGTGATAATCACATAGCTAATGCTGTATGCAAACATGCAGTAGAGAACATTCTGCACAACAAACTTGGCATATTGAAGGTTTTTGCTGGGTGGGAGCCACGTTTTTTGACGTCTGATCTAAAGCACGCCAGGCTGGTCATTTCGTTTGCCACTTTTTGAAGCATATTCAGATGTTTTTCTTGAACTTTTCCTCTCCCGAGATGAATGTTGGGTACACCACTTTGAGCCAGAGACCAAACGGCAGAACATGCAGAGGAAAAACCCTGTCTTCTCCCACCAAAGAATGGCAAGGTGGTGTCATCACTAGGGATGATGATGACCTCCGGCAGCTGTGAGAGGCAATCAAGTCAAAACGGTCTGAACAACTGATCAGTGGGGTCCTATTTCACAAGGACAATGCTGTCTGTGGTTGCAATGGCTGCTGTGCACGACTGCTTTGAAATGCTTGATCTGACACCACCTGACTATTTTCTGTTTCCCAACATGAAAAAAACACATAGTTAGGGGGTATTATTGGACTCGAAAAATCCCATTTACATAATTAGTACTTTTTTTTTTAAGACTCTTGTTGGCAAAGTTGGTGAGGAGCGGAGAAGGAGGCGATGAGGTGGACACTATCTTTGTTCTTCACAAGTTCTTTCTAGTTTAATATGGTTTCTCACCTTTTTTGTCAAATTGCTCACTTTCTTTGGACCCATTCATTCATTTTCTACCGCTTTTCCTCACGAGGGTCGTGAGGGTTGCTGGAGCCTATCCCAGCTGTCTTCGGGCGAGAGGCGGGGTCGCCAGCCATCACAGGGCACATATAGACAAACAACCATTCACACTCACATTCATACCTATGGACAATTTGGAGTCGCCAATTAACCTAGCATGTTTTTGGAATGTGGGAGGAAGCCGGAGTACCCGGAGAAAACCCACGCATGCACAGGGAGAACATGCAAACTCCACACAGAGATGGCCGAGGGTGGAATTGAACCCTGCTCTCCTAGCTGTGAGGTCTGCGCGCTAACCACTAGACTGACGTGCCGTTCTTTGGCCCATGGCGGGTTATTTATCAGTCACGCTCAATAAAAAAAGAGAAAAAAAATGAGGAAAGTCCAGGCACCCACCCACTTTTTTGGTTTCATCCACATCATATAGTGGACGTTTGATCAGGTTTGGGGTTGCAAATATCATAGGTGAGGTGAGCGCTGAGCATAAGTAAATAGATTTTTTTTTTCTTCTTTACACCTCTGCGGCACCCCCTGGAGAATGCCGCCCTGGGCAATTGGCCCAGAGCTAGAACCGCCACGGCATTCAATCACTGAGGCAAAATTTCAGTGAAACATTTTGTCGGAAACCGAATAACTGAATAAGAGAAAAACTGGGGCATTTGGCTATATGTAAAAAAAAAATAAACCACTTTTGGTGAAATCCTACCACTGCATCATGGTGAGCTTTTTAACTTGTATGTAGAAAGAGGATAAAGAGTTTCTTCGAGGAACAAACTCAGGTTTGGACAAACATGACTCATTAGCATTAAAGCAACAGACACACAGTGTCCAATACAATATTGTGGAACCATTGAGAAAAAAAGGAGAAACACATCTGAAATTCAACTTCATTAATCCTGAGCTTAACATGCTTGTTTTGCTATACCCCATTCCCAATATCAATCATTCATAGGTGCCCCCACTTCCACGGTCTAATGAGATCCAACCCATCCTGACTTACCAACATAACAATAGTCAATCTATCGATGAGCTCCATTGCAACTAAGTACCACAATGGTGAAGATATGAGATATGATTCTACAACTATTGCAAACGGTCGAGTGGTTAGCACACAGACCTCACAGCTAGGAGACCAGGGTTCAATTCCACCCTCGGTCATCTCTGTGTGGAGTTTGCATGTTCTCCCCGTGCATGCGTGGGTTTTCTCCGGGTACTCCGGTTACCTCCCACATTCCAAAAACATGCTAGGTTAATTGGTGACTCCAAATTGTCCATAGGTATGAATGTGAGTGTGAATGGTTGTTTGTCTATATGTGCCCTGTGATTGGCTGGTGACCAGTCCAGGGTGTACCCCGCCTCTCGCCCAAAGACAGCTGGGATAGGCTCCAGCACCCCCGCGACCCTCGTGAGGAAAAAGCGGTAGAAAATGAATGAATGAATGAATGAACTATTGCAAACTGCCACCACCATAATAAACACATTGTGGAAATGAGAGCTTCAACCTTTAAGCAGGGCTTTAACTAAACATCTACGTTGGTCATCATCACATGACACAATTCCTATGTTGACCCGAGTCCAGCAGTGATTGGCAAATCCTTTTGTAGTCATGACTTTTTAATGCCAGGCTCTGTAAGTTAAAAAAAACAAGTTGCATGTAAGATTTATGACACAAATCATCGGCTCTATCATTTCTACTGAGTCCAATGCTCACTGCTGCCCCGTGTGTGTGTGTGTGTGTGTGTGTGTGTTGTTGTAACATGAGCGTCCTCCCTGCCAAGTGACATCACAGTGCAATCACCCCTGTGCACTTGCAGCCAGTAAATAATCCATAAAGCGGAGGTACGTTCACTTTGAATGTCACTTTACCAACTTGTGTGTTGGTGTCTTCCGAGGTTGAACCTCTGCAACAGCCTGAGCTGAATGATTGTTACCTCCGCCAAGCGCAGTCACTATTTGTGCATATAGATACACAAAAATGGCCACAGCAGATTAAAAAAATATATCAAAGACGGATCCAAAACATGTAGGACATATAGAACATAAATCACAAAATTATGGGGAGAACTATGGTGCTTGGCGGAGGTCTGTGCTCTCCGGGTGCTTTACTAGTTAAAAGTGTAACAGAATAGCAAAGCTCAATCCTTCTTTGTTAGCGCGCAGACCTCACAGCTAGGAGACCAGGGTTCAATTCCACCCTCGGCCATCTCTGTGTGGAGTTTGCATGTTCTCCCCGTGCATGCGTGGGTTTTCTCCGGGTACTCCGGTTTCCTCCCACATTCCAAAAACATGCTAGGTTAATTGGTGACTCCAAATTGTCCATAGGTATGAATGTGAGTGTGAATGGTTGTTTGTCTATATGTGCCCTGTGATTGGCTGGCCACCAGTCCAGGGTGTACCCTGCCTCTCACCCAAAGACAGCTGGGATAGGCTCCAGCACCCCCGCGACCCTCGTGAGGAAAAGGCGGTAGAAAATGAATGAATGAATCCTTCTTTGTTGCCTCTGCTGGTGGCTACTGGAACTGCAGGCAACTGAGGCACTCATTCAACACATAATTAGGTACACCAATATTGATCCACTTCAAGATAATATATAACATAGATCATTATTATTCAGGTTTCAAAACTATTCGTCACTATAATGGAAACATTATTAACATTATAATCCAGAAGCAACTTCATTCATTCATTTTCTACCGCTTATTTTCACGAGGGGGTGCTGGAGCTTATCCCAGCTGTCTTCAGGCAAGAGGCGGGGTATACCCTGGACTGGTCGCCAGCCAATCACAGGGCACATATAGACAAACAACCATTCACACTCACATTCATACCTATGGACAATTTGGAGTCGCCAATTAACCTAGCATTCATTCATTCATTTTCTACCGCTTTTCCTCACGAGGGTTGCGGGGGGTGCTGGAGCCTATCCCAGCTGTCTTCGGGCGTAAGGCGGGGTACACCCTAGACTGGTTGCCAGCCAATCACAGGGCACATATAGACAAACAACCATTCACACTCACATTCATACCTATGGACAATTTGGAGTCGCCAATTAACCTAGCATGTTTTTGGAAAACCGGAGTACCCGGAGAAAACCCACACATGCACGGGGAGAACATGCAAACTCCACACAGAGATAGCCGAGGGTGGAATTGAACCCTGATCTCCTAGCTGTGAGGTCTGTGTGCTAACCACTAGAACGCCGTGCAGCCCCAGAAGCAACTTGTCACTACTAAAATGTTTTATTTGGCCAGGCAAGGGGCATTAATGTCGAATACGCTACGCCGCTGTGCGTCCACCGAGGTGTATATTGTACAGCTGAAGGAGTACATAGCTGCCGCGGGAGGAGTTACTGCCGTGGCTTGCAATGTACACGATGTACTTTTAAACTTATGATGCACTCACTCCGCAACCCTGCCTTACCCTTGCGAGCTGGTTGCATGCTGGCTTTCCTGTGTGCACACAGAAAAATAATTTGCATTCCAATTTGCTTCCTACGGGCTTTGCAGGCTTTCTGCGGGTTTGAAAATTCATACAGGATGAAACTCCCCCTTAAATGTCTTTGTAGAAAGGCGCTTAATGAAAGTAAGCACATTTACTTGTATTCACTTACAGAACAGCCTTGCCATATCTTATATGGCAGCAACATTGACGTACATACAGCTGGATAGGTGCGGATTCTGGAAGAACTAGAATGCTTTCTGTGCTGCTCGTGTGTAGCTGCTCTATAGGAAAACACAACTCAATACAAAGGCCTGAAAAATGAACGGTCCCCTTTAAGACACTGAGTTTCTTTCCCACAGTACTAACTGCATAACTGACAATCATAAAGTTGTAATAGTTGTTACTAGAAATGTGTCATTCATTCATTTTCTACCGCTTTTTTCTCACAAGGGTTGCGGGGGTGCTGGAGCATATCCCAGCTGTCTTTTGGCGAGAGGCGGGGTACACCCTGGACTGGTAGCCAGCCAATCACAGGGCTCATATAGACAAACAACCATTCACACTCACATTCATACCTATGGACAATTTGGAGTCGCTAATTAACCTAGCATGTTTTTGGAATGTGGGAGGAAACCGGAGTACCTGGAGAAAACCCACGCATGCACAGGGGAGAACATGCAAACTCCACACAGAGATTGCCGAGGGTGGAATTGAACCCGGGTCTCCTCGCTGTGAGGTCTGCGCGCTAACCACTAGTCCGCCGTGCCGCCCGAAATGTGTCATATAAGTGTAAAAAAAAGTTAAGCATGTACTCACTTTGATGACAAGTGATGGACATGGTGACCAACATGCAGGGTAGAGCTGCCAGAGCTATGGAGGTGAGTCTCTTCACATTAAGATGTCCTTTATTATTATGATTATTACTATTATTACATATGCTATAGCCATGTTGTACATGTGTGAAGGACAATAATCACAATAGTTAAATTTTAGGTTCAATGATTTTCATCCATCATTTTGTTTGCCACAGGCCGCACGGTGGTCAAATGGCTAATATATTGGTCAGGAGATGGGGAAGACCTGGGTTCGAATAGCCATTGGGTGAGTGGGTTTTCTCCATGTTAGGTTCATTGGTGACTCCAAATTGTCCATAGGTATGAATGTGAGTGTGAATGGTTGTTTGTCTATATGTGCCCTGTGATTGGCTGGCGACCAGTCCAGGGTGTACCCCGCCTCTTGGCCCGAAGACAGCTGGGATAGGCTCCAGCATACCCCTGCGACCATAGAAATGTATGGATGTAATCTTTTTGCCATCAGTGATCAGCTGAAGTCTCACAAGATTTGGTGAAGCCCTGCATGGCGTCTCACACTGTGCATGCCAAAGCTTCTTTCTTTGCAAATATAAGAACAGAAGGAGACTTGATTTTTTTTTTAAACAATCATCTGTCAGTGCCCAGAGCTGCTGCGTCTAAATTTAAAGTCACTAGAAGCAAGTCAATGCATTTCTCTTGACAAGATTTTGAAGTGTCTGAGGTGGCCACTCACATGTCAGCCTTTCAGGTCTTGCATTTCCTGCAAAAAAGACTACAAATGACACAACAATGTGCACGAAAATCCTCTTCCTGTGAGCTGAAGGAGCAAATAGGGAATATTGCTTTGTGCCATCTTTAGAAAAGAGCATCCCAACAGCAGCAATAACACCAAGCCGTCTGCCAACACAGCAGGGGAATCTCTTTAGAGCTTATATGGATTTTTGCCTTCCTTTATGCCCGCCTGTGTGTGTGTGTGTGTGTGTTTGTTGCTATAGCCAGGAAACACACACATACTTAGTAAAATGCACCTAAGTTGTTTTGTAAGATGGTTTGGTAAAGATGAAGGGCAGCAGGGGTCACATGCTCACTCAATGTAGGCTAAACTTTAGCCTAAATGGGCGGAGATCCTTTACCTTTTAAAGGGTCTCCGTATACATGTACATAATGATAAAAAGGATGCATTAGCAGTCTGATGCAAAATATAGTACGCAAGGCACACTAATACATGTAAAAGTTGATTAGACCTGATGGCTTCAGGCAAGCAGATCGTGTTCACCTTCAAGCTCACAATGACATGAATTATGTATTAAAACGTTTGATTGCCAAGTGCATCTGTCAAAGTCGCTGCAGATTATATTGTATCACAAAAATTATCAGTGTAGTTAGTTGGAGTTTTTACACCAATGTTATACAAAAATAATGCAATATTTTAAGTCTCTATTTAGGTGACAAACTGTACAAAAAAATTATTTAAAGATTTTTTAAAATCAGAAAAAAAAAATCTGTTTTTCTATATGGTGGTTAATCCAGAAGCAACTTCATTCATTCATTCATTCATTTTCTACCGCTTATTCTCACGAGGGGGATGCTGGAGCCTATCCCAGCTGTCTTCAGGAGAGAGGCGGGGTACACCCTTGACTGGTCGCCAGCCAATCACAGGGCACATATAGACAAACAACCATTCACACTCACATTCATACCTATGGACAATTAACCTAGCATGTTTTTGGAATGTGGGAGGAAACCGGAGTACCCGGAGAAAACCCACGCATGCACGGGGAGAACATGCAAACTCCACACAGAGATGGCTGAGGATGGAATTGAACCCTGGTCTCCTAGCTGTGAGGTCTGCGTGCTAATCACTAGACCGCCGTGCAGCGCCCCAATTTTTTTGTAAAATAAGAAAAATGTAAAGTTCAAGAAAATGAGAAAAGTACTATGAGTACTATGTACTATGACAAAGTACTATGAAAAGGTTGTATGGTTAAGAGAGGGCATCATCAGCAATGTGAATTAAGGTAAAGAGAAAAATGCTTCTGGACAAAAAAAAACAAATAAATGTTACAATACAAGACAGGTTTGCTTTGTTATATTGCAAGAAAGAAAATGCCTCATTTTGAGAAAAAGTCAAATATAAGAAAATAACTTCCTTTCTTTCCTCCTGAAATACATATGATACTATATTAAGTCCTATTTTTCCAGAAAAAAGTTGTAATCTTTTGGGAATAGAAATCGTAATTCTGTTCTGCGAGTCTCTATATATACGCAATAATCATGTAACATCATGAAATGTTACTTTCTGATGATATATGATAGACCAAAGCCAAGAAAGAGGTGATTTCAGTATGCGTAGTTCTTTGAGAGGTTGACTGTCTCGAAAAAAAAGCCTTGGTTTAATCCTGGCTTATGTGAACACCTTGTTATCAGTCTCATCACAAGTCTTCTACTCTTTTAAAAAGATGGGGGGAGGGGGGGGAATACTTTTCAGACGTAGATGAAATATGACTCCAGGGTCTGTATGTGCTTTAGGTGTTTGATTAGCATCATTAGCATTGTCCGTAGCCTTTTTCCTTTCATACCGATCTCCTTTTAAGTTCATACCTTAGTTCTGATGGGGGAGTGTCGCACTCGCTGAGTTTGATCTCCCTTGGAGGAATTAAAGGATTAGCATAATGATTGTGCAGTTAGCTTTGACATCACACAATGTTGTCCTAAAAATAGTCCGTCTATAATGCCTGATCATTGTGCTTAAACACAAACGGCTTAGCCTAAAGTGTTAAGAGATGAGTCAGCCTTGGCACAGTTGTCACCCACTTGTTTTCATTATTATTGCACGTGACAACGGAATACATAAATGCATGAAATCAGCAGTGTTCTACTGGCAACGGTTCCTCTGTTCTGCCCTCTGTAGGAGGGAGGCCTCATGGGAGACAACAAACCATGTTTAAAAGTGGTAGTGCGTCTTGCCGCTAGAGGGAGCCATTACAACTGGTCTCATGATGACACTGGTGGCCATTGGTGGGCCCCAGACTCTAAGTCTACTGGAAAGATTTAAAAAGAGACATTTTTATAGAAAACTGACTTTTTGATTGCTTGTATGCACATATTTGGGTGTCTGGAGTGCCTGCCTAACAGTGGTATGGCTATTGTGAGTCATAAATCGCAATATCATGATTAGATTATTGCTCCCTCACAGACTCAGTAAATAGATGTGTATCATCAGAGCTGCAAATGAATCAGATTTCTCAATTATCCAATTAATCCACAATTGTTTTGGTACAGTAATCTCTCATTAATCACAGTTGCATGGTTCCAGACCCCACCATAAGTGATTCAAGTAGGATTACTTGGATTACAATATTGATTAGGATTACAATATTCTCATAGTCAGAGCATAGAAAACCTGTTTAGGACCTTGTAAATACAGTTTTATAACATTATTTGAGTCCTCTACATTATGAAATAACTAGGGATGTCTAGGGATGATATTAGTTTTTGTTATATGCCAATTTTGTTGAAATAGACTGTTTCTGATACAGATATGTGTAACATGACATGACAGCATTTTTAAAAAATATTTTAAAAATATTATGATCAGGGAAAAAAAAGATACCGTTGTCGCATTTCTCATGCTGATATCAGGCTGATAATTATGCGACATCCGTAGAAATAAGACCCTTACTCTTACATTCGTGTTAGCCAAATCAGTAGCCATAAGTAGCCAGTCGTTGCCTGGCTCCCGTATAATAATAAATAATAATAATAATGTAGAAACTAAATAGATTACATCAAATATGAATGACAATGTACAGCATAAACAGTAAATTGCACAAACAATTTGTGGGTAGGGCGGCACGGCGGTCTAGTGGTTAGCGCGCAGACCTCACAGCTAGGAGACCAGGGTTCACTTCCACCCTCTGTGTGGAGTTTGCATGTTCTCCCTGTGCATGCGTGGGTTTTCTCCGGGTACTCCGGTTTCCTCCCACATTCCAAAAACATGCTAGGTTAATTGGCCACTCCAAATTGTCCATAGGTATGAATGTGAGTGTGAATGGTTGTTTGTCTATATGTGCCCTGTGATTGGCTGGCGACCAGTCCAGGGTGTACCCTGCCTCTCGCCCGAAGACAGCTGGGATAGGCTCCAGCACCCCCCGCGACCCTCGTGAGGAAAAAGCGGTAGAAAATGAATGAATTAATTTGTGGGTAGTGGGACTTATTTGGCATTGAGCAGGCTGAAGTAGCTGTCTCTAAACCTGGTCGTTCTACAGTGGATGTTGCAGAGCCTTCTCACAGACGCCAGGCGAGAAAACAGTCCATGCTGGGGGTGTGTGGGGTCAGAGTTGGTCCGATGGGCTATGTCCTTAATGGGGGGAGCGGGGTCCCAATGATCTTCTCCGCTGTCCTCACCACTCTCTGCAGTAACATCCAGTCCGAGGCCTTGCAGCTCCCAGACCAGACGGAGATGCAGCTGGTCAGCAGGCTCTCGATGGACCCTCTGTAGAAAGTGGTCAGGATAGGAGGTGAGAGGGAGGCTCTTCTCATCCGCCGCAGGAAGTGAAGTCGCTGCTGTGCCTTCTTTGCCAGAGAGGAGGCGTGGAGTGACCAGCCGAGGTTGTCTGTGATATGCACCCCCAAGTACTTGGTTGCGCTCACAACTTCTACTGTGTCGTTGATGCAGAGTGGAGTGTGGCTGGGTCTGGATCTCCTGAAGTCGACGATGATCTCTTTTGTTTTGTCAACATTCAGGACTAGGTTGTTCGTCTTGCAGCAATCCACAAGGTGTTTCACTTCCTCCCTGTAGGCCAGTTCGTTGTTGTCCTGAACGATTACTTGATTAATTAATCAGCATGGTTTGTTGCAGCCCTATTTGGAATTAAGCTTTTGTTTTTATTATTAGGAATATGTGACAAGTTGCTTCTGGGGCTGCACGGCGGTCGAGTGGTTAGCACACAGACCTCACAGCTAGGAGACCAGGGTTCAAATCCACCCTCGGCCATCTCTGTGTGGAGTCTGCATGTTCTCCGTGGGTTTTCTCCGGGTACTCCGGTTTCCTCAAACATTCCAAAAACATGCTAGGTTAATTGGTGACTCCAAATTGTCCATAGGTATGAATGTGAGTGTGAACGGTTGTTTGTCTATATGAGGAAAAGCGGTAGAAAATGAATGAATGAATATCTCATATTATTATATAATTTCCAGGAGACTGTAGCTTGGTAATGTAGCTCATATAAAAAGTTGGAGGAAGATAAGAGCAGAAGGATAGTTGCAATGTGTTACCTATTGTGTCATTTACTTTTTGCTAATTTTAGAAAACATACAGGGTCTTGGAAATTTGAATATTCTCCCATACTCGAGTTTCCATACTTTTCCAGACCTGGAAATGTAATCAATTTCCATACTTGCGTAGGACACCTGTGTCAAACTAGAGCAGGTCAGAAACGCCTCTTCTCTCAAAAGTGGAGTAAACAAGTGCTGTAGATAAGATTTTTCTCAGTTTGGTTTTCGCAAGCAACCTGTCAGGACATACAGTTTATTACTGTTCATTTACAATGCATTACCCATTAGTTTGACTTAAACCCACAATTCTTTAAAATCATTTAAGCTCTTGAAAGGTTACATTTTTTGGACTTAAGGTGCAATCCTTTGAAAATATTTTGTAAAAATTTTAAATGTAATGTAAATGTAAATTTAAATGTTTTTTTACTAGTAATGTCATAATTATTAAAAGCCACCATTACACAGGTATTACAGTAGTAAAACACTTGATCTGTTAAGTACTTATTCATTTGTAATCTATTGTCTCTCTTTTTTTCTTTCACTTTCTTTATCTTGCTTGGATTTGTTTTAAGTTAATTATGACATTTTTGCAGAGCTGCTGAAAATGTGGATTTCTCTTTAAGAGAAAAAAGGTATTAACATTTTCACTTTTTTTTTTTACATTAACATTTTTGCTAAAACAGATTTACTGAAACTCGTAGGTCAAAAAGATATTCACCAAGGAAAAAAATCTATATGCATGACTCATAGTTCTGACCTCTTCGCTTCAGAGCTCTGCCTAAGTTACCAAATTTGGTTCCTTTCTTTATAAAAAAAAAAGGCTTAAAATACTAGTGCTTGCATTACGTATGACTTACCAAATTGGTGAAAAAGTTTAATTATCCCTCAAAATGATAAATCAGCAACCAAATAAAAGGTAAGAGTTTGTTGCATAAGATGCCATGGTTTCACCACAGCATTTCTTTTATTAGCAAAATCATGGAGATGAGACCACAATGTCCCCATCCAGTGGAAACAGAAGGCTGGGAGGGTGGTGTTGGACATTGTGGTGGAGGGCTATGTAACGTGAAACCATCACAGATCACAGCCGATAACGGTGCAAGTGTACGCTGCACTCATCAACATACTCTCCTTACTTGTTGTGTGCTACAAAGCCGCCCGCCGTGGGCATCCTCCTTTCAAAGCTTCTCTTCTGGGATTCAAATCGGGAATGTTGCTTGTTTCTTTTTCTTTTTGGTCGCTTAGAAAAATACAACTTTGAAAGAGGATGACGCGTCGTAGAGGATTAAAGTCCCTTTGTTTTTATATTGTGCATACTCACGCATTCAAACACGCACATGCACACACACACATTCACAGGCTTTTGGTCTCAACAGCTTGCACTCGTTGCACACATGCGAATGGCTGAAAAGGTTAAATGCAGCTCTCACAGTATGTCAGAGAGAATTTGGCCTGTAGAGCAACTTGGTCATACTTGCTTTGTACATGGAGGAGGAGAAGCAAAAAAAATTGTGACAAAGAAAAAAAATCAGTAAAATAAAAATACAGAATGGACTGTGGGCTTGTCAGAAGAAGTTAGATGGTAACATCTAGCACATAGACCTAACATCTAAGTCAACTTAAGGAGAACACTGCAACTAAGGCGTGCAAGGCAGACACACCTAGGAAATAAAAGTCTTCATCCAGGGTGAAAAACAGAAAAAGCAGGAATCTCCTTTTCATACATATATATATAAAAAAAATAAAATGATAGCACTTTTTTTGTTGTTGTTTTTTTTAAATTGGTGAAAAATCCCCAGCCATCAACAGTTGTACAAATATTTTACACAAAATGGTTCGTCTACAGTGCCGCCATTAAAACCTTTTAGAGATGAACATAAGTTATTAATAAGACGATAAAAGTGACATTGGTCGGCAGTGTCTACCAAGGTCAGACGCTCCTCGAATAAAGTCACTTGGCAGGTGAACCACTGGATGCCTGCAAACAACAACACCACCCAATTAGATCCACGGCTCTCAAACAATTCCCACCTATTTGAAAGTACCAGCCTTTTTGCTATCGGTGCAAACCATCCGATTTCAGATTTACTTGTGATTTGCTCAGAGGCGTAAGAAAATGGCTGATAATAAAATCACTTTTTTAACCTACAACCATTTGTTGACGTAATTTCCTCCATTTGTGTATATTTTTCTGTTTCCATTTAATAGTTTATAATTCAAGAAACAATACAAGCAGTTGATGTTTGCTAAATACAAGGATGAAGAGTCTTGAACCAGTCATGATGTGCTATACATATCACTATATTGACAGTTACTATGGTAACCATTATGTCATTGTATGGTCATATCACCTTGTACTTCGGTACGAGGTGCATTATTAAAAAAAAAAAAACTTAAACTGTATTATGGAAAGCAGGAAGTGAACAAATGTAACAGTTACTAATTGTAAAAGTACCAGATGGAGGGGTAGGATTTAATAAGCTTTGCTTCTTCCTACTTCTTTTGGACATGTGGAACTGTGAACTGATTATGTGA